>NW_009722146.1:24593-25009 GCF_000703405.1 Apaloderma vittatum | reverse complement strand
GGGCAGGGCGAGGGTTGGGCCAGGAGGGAGCGCCCGGGGGCACTGGGACACCGCGGCCGTCAGAGCCGGGCGGGACGAGTGCGGAGTCAAAACTTCGCTGACTAACGGCACGCTTCGCACAAAATCCGGAGCTCGGTGGGAAAGCACCCTCCAACTAGAGTCTCCTTCTCTGGAGACATTCAAAACCCGCCTGGACGCGTTCCTGTGTGACCTGCCCTTGGGGATCCTGCTCTGGCAGGGGGGCTGCAATAGATCTTTTAAGGTCCCTTCCAACCCCTGACGTTCTGTGGTTCTGTCATGATTCTGGCATTTAGGAAGAAGTATTAGTTGTAGCTGTGCTCTGGAGTGGAACATCTCCCTTATGAGGAAAGGCTGAAGGAGCTGGGTCTCTTTAGCTTGGAGGAGACTGAGGGGTG
>NW_009722146.1:0-24362 GCF_000703405.1 Apaloderma vittatum | reverse complement strand
CTGGGACGTGTCCCTGTTGGGCTGCTCTTGGGGATCCTGCTGTGGCAGGGGGGCTGGACTAGATGGTCTCTTCCAACTAGAGGTCCCTTCCAACCCCTGAAATTCTGTGATTCTGTTTGGGGCACCCAAATGAGGGAGTGGAGTGTTTTTGCAGATGGATCTGATAACATGGTGCTTGATGCACAGCTCTGGATTTACTTTTTTTTTGTTTACCCTCAGTAATAGATACTGTGGAAGAACAGCTTCTTGGTGGCATGTGTCTGTATAATTCTATGAGAAAGAAGGAGGGGTGAAGAGTATCTTTCTTTGGCTGAATGGGTGGAAAGTCACAGTAGGTATTTAAAAGTTTTTACAAGACAGGCCCATCAGAAGAGCAAGTGGAAAATCATAGTCATGTGTGTGCTAGGTGAAAAACCTAGACAAGATGCCATTCTGCGAAAAGTAAATATTTAACTTATTGAATATTTTCTTCTTAGAAGAAGATACATCATACCCTCTTACTGAGCTCACCTGTTGACTTAAAGTGCTTTTTCACAAATAAGACGTAACTGGAACAGCAGCACTGACAAACTCTAATAGAGGCATAGGTTTAAGTGGCAGTAATGTACACTCACCTAGTACACAGCTGTGGCAGTTCAAGATGGCCCTGTGCCCTCAGACTTTTGTTTCTGTTGTTGTAGCAGAAGTATCTACCGCAGTGGCAGAAAGTATGTAGGAATCAGCCACTGATGTGCAGAATCTGATCGTTAGGCAGTTAATGAGTCAGTGCCAGATGCTGCATCAGGCTAGTGTATGAGTTCTACCCGTGTTCTGTTCTGCCCCTGGGTCTTGGGAGCAGTAACCTCTGGCACAAGGACAATAACAAACGATTGTTGGTGCACAGTTGGTGGATAAATGGACCTATATCAGAGTCCCAAGAAAAAATAAGTAGATATAGGAATGGTCATGCCAGGTCAGACTGAAGGCTCCTGTAGCTTGGTGTGCCATCTCTGACTTCTTTATCTGTAACGTTTGGTTAGAGCCATATCACAATACCATTTGGTAAAACTTAATAATACTAAGATCTTTGTGTCGTTGGGGTCATTTTAAAAAGTAACCCCATTGTTGATTACATTTCTAGTAGCTTGAGGGCTTTAATGCTTTCGGACATAGATGTGGTGGTAAAAATGTCAGAGGTTACTGTATACTCTTGTTTTCTTTCCTTGCTGCAGAATTCCCTTCTTTAGCAATGGGAAAACAAACAAGTAAATGACCCTAAAGCTCTACTACATTTTCTTAGTGTGATTCTTACTGAGTTTCCTATGCAAAGGGTATTAACAAGAGTGCCAGAGACAAATTTGTCCCTAGTTTTCTAGAAGCACATTGGGATTTGGCCTACTCGCCTTTTCAAAAACTTCTTTTTTATTTTGAAACTTCTTACAAGAACCTAAATAATTATGTAACTCATTTGAAGTGGTTTGACTCTTTTAAATTCTTCTAGTTAGTAAATTCTTGAAATTGCATTTAATACTTTTCTGAAGGAGATAGAGTAGCTAATGGCTCACAGTGGCAGCAGCTACAGCTGGTTATAAAGTTTTTGCTCCATCTGGTAATACTAATCTAGTGAAGGTTGATAAAATCTTGCATGAGCATATTATTGTCCATGTTCTTTGAATTCTTCAGGTTTTATTTCTTATGCTAATTTTAGAATGAATCAAAATAAATAACAGTGGCCCATATCATATAATTCCAGGAGACTGTGGAAACACTATAAAGATGAATTTAGTAGTCTATGTTGTCATTAAAGTTCTAAATGAAAGAAATAACTCAAGAATCTTTATGGGTTTTTTCTGATACAGTACATAGATCAAATTCATAATCCATGTCCTACAAAGCCTATCTTCTTTTGATACTGCATTAGTCCCTTTTCCCATTTTAGTGTCCTATCTTCTCACAGTTTCTAGGCTGCCTCTCTCATCTTTTGATGTTTCGATGAAAACAAAACTCTTCTTTTAAACTAGGGGGAGACTGACATGATTAGGATATTTTCAAGCTGCTTGCTAAATAGGTGTTTTAAACTCTTCTTTGTCCATCATCACGTAGAATAATTTAATTAGAATATTAAGTTTGGGACTTTTTTCATTATTTGTTACTCCTTTTCCTGTAAAAAAAAATCATAGACCTTTCCTTGACCCTGTAGTCAGTCCTGTCTTTTGTTATGTCCCAGACATGGTAACTGTATGTGCTCAAGGGAAGATAGAATCATAGAACAATTCAGATTGGAAAAGACCCTTGAGATCATCGAGTCCAACCATTAACCCTACACTATAAGTTCACCCCTAAACCGTATCACCCAACACCACATCTAAGCGACACTTGAACACATCCAGGGATGGCGACTCAACGTCCTTTCAAGTAATTTTAGAGCATGATGAGGTCTCCCCTCAGCCTCCTCTTTGTCAAACTGAACAGTCCCAGCTCCCTCAATCACATCTATTTGTGCAAATTACCGAGTAGCTGATTTGCAGACCAAGAATACTGTTGGGTTTGTTTAATCAGAATGCATTTTGCTTTTTTGTTGTAAGGCAGTTCTAACATAGTACTACTGATTTAACAGAGGAAGTTTAGCTCAGCTAAGCTCTTCTGAAGTCCACTTACCTGCTGTAGCTGTCCTGATTCTTAATATTCTTTATTCAGGTAAGGTTGTTGTTGCTTTTTTTTTTTTCAGTCAGTTGATAAAATGGTCCTAAAAACCATCATAGATTTAGCCACAGATAGACCCTCTGATTTTTGTTACTGGTTTTGTTAATGGATCTTTGCTTGGTTGATTGCCAAATTTTATTTATTCTAGTACACCACTACTACACAGAATAAACTATTTCTCAAAGTAATTAGCAGGTACAAACTATTTCTGTACAACTTATCCTGAGCTAACGTTATGGATCATCTCTATACCCTGGATGCTAGCAGGTGCTGCACTACAGTATGTGGCTTCAAAGAAAAGTTCATTTCATGTCCTGATTCTGTAGTTGAGCAAAGTAACTGGTATTATCGTCATCCAAGGAATATGCAGAACTTGTGAGTTCTTTATCACAAGTTCAGCTTCAGGTATTTCTCGTAAGTTTGATCACTTCTGTTGAAGTTAGACTTTCTTGTAAATAATGCTTGAGTAGTGGGGCCTGTGTAGCGAAGTCCTTGACCTTGCCCACGTGCATTTTAAGGAGATGTCTCATGACTTTGAGCACTGCAGTTGAGTTCTTACATGGAGTATTTCTCTAGTATTTCTTACCCTAGTTTAAGAGTTTATCGGTATAAATTCTCTGTCCTATTTCGCCTGTTCAGTACTCTTTAAAATCACATGCATAGGCAAAGAGGTTCTTGAAAAGTGTCATTACCATAACCAAATCGCTCCAAGAGAGCCACAATGAAACCTTTCCAAGAAACAGATGGTCCAATGCTGGGTGTGTGTCAGCAGTGATAAAGCTGAATGCTGGGCAGGCAGTGTCAGGGGTAGCAGATGATGGCTTTTTTGCGAGCTGATGACACACCTACTCAGTGTGTGACACACACACAGTATTGGATGAGAAGTAAAAATAAACATACCTGGTACCTGTCACAGCTATGCGATATGGAAGTCAGGAAGCCAGGAGGAGCACCTTGTAAAAGGACAAAGTTTGCCCTCGTTAAGGGAAAGTGTTTCTGTTATCCAGAATATTGGAGGAGCTGATGTGCCCTGGGGAAAAAAAAAATTAAAGCCAGTAACTGTGGGTAATAGGAAGCACAGCACAGACATTCTCAAATGACTTAGCACGACACTAACCCGGTTGAGTCGACCTGTGAGACAATATTGCAGTGTGCTCAGGAGGCATCCTGCAGCACCTGGCTTTAAGGAGCTGGGCTGTGCTGCCAGACCCTGACAGCTGCGGTCTGCCAGCAGCTTGAATCCCACGAAGGATGCTGCTGGGACACGTCAGTGACTCTGCAAAGGCTAGCACGAGTGCATGAAGACTTGACACTGGGCTGACTGATTTACTGAGGTCCTGCTTCACTGTACTTGCTGCTTGTTCGCTAACATGCTGTGTCCCAGCAGCAAAGTGTGATGGGCAGAAGGCTTTCCCTTAGAAGGTACCAAGGCCTTTCTGGCAACTTAAACCTGTAAGACCAAAGCAAAACTTCCCTGCAGACGTTGTAATATCCCCTCCCAGTATTCTTCATGGTATGTGCAATACTACACGAGTGTAATGGGAAATCTGTTAGAGCTAGTCTTTATTAAGGTAAAATCTGACTCTGTGCTTTAAAGCCGATCCACTTGCAACAGCCTAGAAAATATTTCACCGCTTTGCCTGCTACACACAAGCTGCTTCTTGTAGCAGTAGGGAGCAGAATCCTTTGAAGTTGGGTGATCATTTCCATTAATGCAATTTAGACTTTTACCTCTCTGTGAACTTTGTAGTGCAGTGCTAGCAATTGGTTAAATATCCCCAGGGCAAGAAGGGAACGCTGTGAGCTCCTCAGCTTGCATAACCTGCAAGACCGAGCTGTGTTGTGTGCAGACATGAAGAAAACACTAAGATATGTAAATTGATGCTTTGTGGTTTGATTGAAGGAAAAAATGAAGTATGTATTGAGTATATCAGACTTATGTGCATAACAATATTATGCAGTACAGGACTATATAGAAAAACAAATTAGCTTGTGCATCAGCATGCCACAGTGCAGCCTACATCAAAATACTAGCTTGAGCCCTGGGAGCAGCACAGCTGCATCAGTTCAGTAGCCAGGCATTCAGTGCCACAAAAATGTAGTTGTTTGGCTGCTGCTGCAGAGCTAGCTCATGTCAAGCTAGCATGGGGATCTCCACGTGGTGGTGTGGTATAACCGTACCTGGTATTTCTGACTGTATATTAATAGTATTATGGTAATATGCTCTGTGGTTGGCAGGAAGAAGAGGCTGCTCAGGGAGGTGAGCATTTTTGTTAACTTCAACACATTTCACTTTCTGTTTCTTTTAAAATGTTCATTTTAGATACAAAATTTTTCTTCTTTTTTTTTTCTTTTTTTTCTTTTTGTATCTTCTCATTCTGTTATCTGTTTATCTATTTATTTGTGATTCTTTTTTTTCTTTTTGTATCTTCTCATTCTTTTATCTCTTTATCTATTTATTTGTGGCCTAAAAAGCCAACAGTAAATGTATAGGTAACAAGTTTGGTTACAGTCTTACCAGCGTCTTTAAAAAACAGATTTAAAGCACGGGCACAGTTGGTTTCTTTATTAACTTTCTTATATTTACTAATGTTGTTCACTTCTCAGCTTCTGTATTAACTTTATGAGCATTTGATGAAAAGCTGTTCCTATAGTGTTACTCTTCTTACTGTGTTTACTTGCAGGCATCGTGATGATTAACCACCAGAGTATGCTGTCAAGTGACAATCTGAACACAGGATCCCTTTCCTGTGCCTGTGCTTTGTGCCTAGACCAGAGTCAGGAGCTGCTTTTCTGACCCAAAATATTTCATTCAGCTGTGTAATGCTTTCAGGAAGCAGTAACTTTGCAGGGTCTTCTGTTATTGCATGGTTTTGTTGTGTTTTTCTTTTCAAGGGATGAAATATTAGTAAAAATATTTACAGTGAATTGAACAAACTGTAAAAAAAATCACATTGTTAAATTCCATTCTACCAGTCAGCACACAGCCTCTTAATGCCTTCCAAATTCCTTAAACGGTATTATATGCGTCGGTATCCCTTGTCAGCCTCCCTCCGTGGCACGCTCTCATAGAATCATAAAATCACTCAGATTGGAAAAGACCCTTGGGATCATCGAGTCCAACCACTAACCCTACTCTACAAAGTTCACCCCTAAACCATATTCCCCAACACCACATCTGAATGACCTTTAAACACCTCCAGGTATGCTGATTCAACCACCTGCCTGGGCAGCCTGTTTCAATGTCTGACTACTCTTTCTGTGAAAATTTTTTTCCTACTGTCCAGTCTAAACGTACCCTGTTGCAGTTCGAAGCCATTCCCTCTTGTTCTGTCGCTCATTATCTGTGAGAAGAGACCAGCAGCCACCGCTCTGCAACATCCTTTCAGATAGTTGTAGAGAGTGATGAGGTCTCCCCTCAGCCTCTTCTTCTTCAAACTAAACAGCCTCAGCTCCTTCAGTTGTTCTTCATAAGATTTATTCTCCAGGCCCTTCACCAGCTTCATTGCCCTCCTCTGCACTCACTCCAGCATCTCGATACCTCTCTTGTATTGAGGTGCCCAAAATTGAACACAATACTCAAGGTGTGGCCTCACCAGTGCTGAGTACAGGGGGACAATCACCTGCACTCTATTTCTCATACAAGCCAGGATGCCATTGGCTACCTGGGCACACTGCTGGCTCATATTCAGCCAGCTCTCAATTAGAACCCACAGGTCCCTTTCTGCCAGACAGCTCTCCAACCATATTTCCCCAAGCCTGTAGCGTTGACTGGGGTTGTTGTGACCCAAGTGCAGAAGCTGGAATTTGGCCTTGTTGAACCTCATACCATTAACGCTGGCCCATCAATCCAATCTGTCCAAGTCTCTCTGTAGAGCCGTCCTGCCCTTGTGCAGATCAACACGTCCACCTAACTTGGTGTCGTCTACAAACCCACTGATGATACACTCTATGCCTGTATCAAGATCATCAATAAAGGTTTAACACAGAAATGGTCCCAACAGTGAGCCCTGAGGACACCACTTGTGACAGGCCCCCAGCTGGATTTAACTCCACTGACCACCTCTTTGGGCCCGTCCATTCAGCCAGTGCTTTATCCAGCAGATCGTATGCTCAGCCAAGCCATGAGCAGCCAGTTTTTCCCTGAGAATTCTGTGGGGAACAGTGTCAAAGGCTTTTCAAAAGTCTAGGTAGGCAATATCCACAACCTTACCCTTGTGCAATAGTCGAGTCATCTTGTCATAGAAGGAGATCAGGTTCGTCAGGCAGGACCTGCCTTTCATAAACCCATGCTGAGTGGGCCTGATCCCCCGGTTGTCCACTATACGGCATGTCATGGCATTTGAAGGGATCTGCTCCATGACCTCCCCTGGTACTGTGGTCAGACTGACAGGTCTGTAGTTTCCCAGATCCTCTTTTCTCCCTTTCTTGTAGATGGGTGTTACATTTGCTACCTCCTAGGCCATTGGGACCTCCCCAGTTAGCCAAGACTTCAGGTAAATAACGGAAAGTGGCTTAGCGGCAAGTCTGCCAGCTCGTTCAGCACCCTTGGGTGTAACCCATCCCGCCCCGTAGACTTGTGTGCATCCAAGTGGCATAGCAGGTCACTGACCACTTCCTCTTTAATTGTGATGGCCTCTGCTTCCCCTCCCTGTCTCCCAGCTCATGAGGCTGGGTGTCCAGGGAACAGCTAAAGACTGAGGCAAAGTAGGCAATGAGCACCTCAGCCTTCTCGTCCTTTGTCACTGTGTTTCCCTCTGCATCCAATAAAGGATGGAGATTTTCCCTAATCCTCTGTTGTTAATGAATTTATAGAAACATTTTTTATTATCCTTAACAGCTGTAGCTAGTTTTAGCTCTAGCTGCAGTTTTGCTCTCCTAATTTTCTCCCTGCATAGCTTCACTACATCTTTATAGTCTACATGAGAGACCTGCCCCCTCTTCCAAAGGTTGTAGACTCTTCTTTTGTTCTTGAGGTCCAGCCAAAGCTATTTAGCCAGGCCAGTCTCCTTCCCCGCCAAGTCGTTTTTTGGCACACAGGGACAGCCTGCTCCTCTGCCTTTAAGACTTCCCTTCTGAAGTATGTCCAGCCTTCCTGGACTCCTGTATTCTTCAGGACAGCCTCCCCAGGGACTTTGTCGATCAGTCTCCCGAACAGGCCAGAGTTTGCCCTCTGGAAGTCTAAGGTGGCAGTAACCCCTCTGCTTGTTTCTCCAAGGATTGAAAACTCAGTCACCTCATGATCGCTGTGCCCTAGACGGCCTCCAGCCTTTGCTTTGCCCGCAAGTTCTTCCCTGTTCACAAGGAGCAGGTCCAGGAGGGCACCTTCCCTGGTTGGTTTCCTCACCAGTTGTGTCGGGAAGTTCTCTTCCACACACTCCAGGAACCTCTGGGACTGTTCTCTCTGATGTATTGTATTTCCAGCAGATACTTGTTCTCTGTTACTGTTCTTGACTCAGTGTGTGGTTTTAATAAAGAGAAGCTTTTACTCCTTGTTCCAGTCTCCCCAAAACACGCATTGGTGTCTAGGAAGCACTTAAAAATTACTCTTCAGATTTGCATATCCGACAGTGGGTTTTGCCAACCATTACAATAAATGGACAAGCAAGGTTTCCAAGCATTCCAACCATGCTGCTATTTGATGTGCAGTAAACTTGCATCTGAAGGGAAAATAGCAGGCAAGAGTCCATGAGAACTCTGACTGTTTCGAGTTGTCACTGTTGGTTGTTAGACCTGTTGCAGGTTCTTGGACAGATCTTGGAATACAATAGATGAATATCTGCCTGGTGGCTTAATGCAGGAAAAACAACCACCCAAAATACAGATTCCACCAGTGCAATTAGGAAGTACTGTGCATTCAAATGTGCATCAGTTATGGTTTAAAAGACTTGCAGCTCTTTTTTGTCAGCATTAAAAAATGATTCCTGCATAGTAGCCCCCAGCAGTCTATTGTATGCATGAAAGCAGCATGTCTGCTTCACAGCAGCTGGGTTTGGGAAGTTTATAGATGATGGTGGGGAAAAAAAAGCTGTTACACAGCATGTTTAGTTTGTAGCTGTGGTATAAGCTCAGTAGGGATCCTCAGAAAAAATGCAAGCTAATCTGAGCTTCTGCAGCCAGTGCTCATCAGCTGGCCTCGGCAGTGAGGTCTCCTCCCAAGTCACTGCTTGAGTCTGGGCCCGGAATAGCAGTCCAGGGGGTGAAGTTGTTCTCCGAAAAGCCCTTCTGAAACAGTAGCTTGGTCTAGCTGCCCTGTTTTGACATACTCATCTGCTGTCTCTCTTCACATGTGAGCAGTGAATAGGCAGAGAACAGGAAATCATTTAAAAAAACTGTAGCTCTTGCTGCTACCGCAACTTTCATATTCTTCTCATTAGTGCAGTGGTGGCTTCTGAAGCTGCAGCTAGCTGAGCAGTTGTGCCATAAATTTCCCTCTCTGTGACAGACACATCTACTCCTTGACTCTCAGTACTCTGGAAGTGGTGCTGGCAGCTGGAAAATTAGCAAGTTGTGGAAGAACAAGGTCTGCGTGCTTTGTAAGGAGTGAAGAGGTGGAATGTGGAGACTTGGAGTTGGTTTCCTCATTCATATTGAATTTAAGAATCCGCTTCACATTGCACAGCGGTAGCACAAAGGCTGGATTCCTTGCCTTTGAGATTATGAGGGCAGTTTTGGGGAGAACTTCTCCGTTGCACCAGAGGGAAGTAAAGATGTGTAGTGAAAGCTAATTCTTTGCTCTTCGTCATAGCGTGGGTGTGTTCTGCTGGCGATTGCAAAAGTTCTCTGTTCGCTTGGATGGAAGCTCAGTGTGTGTGTTGCAGCACCAATGCCAATACTGCCTGTTGCTTGAAAGAATTGCCACTTGCGAGAAGTACTTTGGGGTTGCAAATTTATTCCAAAGTCTTTGAAGACAGTATTTGATATATTTTAACTCTTTAGAGTTAAAAAAATAAGAGTTTTTCCTTTCACTCTACATTCTTTACCTGATCTAGAGGGACTGTGCTTTTCTCCTCCCGGTGCACATTTACATTGGTGCTACCAGTAGAAACTGGTACCCCAGTAGGCTGGTAATACATGTTTCTATCTGGCACGTGTTTACAAATCCATTGGACTAGAATTTTGTTTTCTAAATTCTAAGGAATTTGACTTGGATGTCAGAGTGCCCAATGGTGCAGTATCTGGCATTGTTAGTCAGATTTAGTTTTACTGGTTGAGATATTCCGTAGCAGTGGGATGGTTGCTTCTTTGCTGGTGACCTCACAGGAGTCCTCGGTTCAGATATATATACTCTTGAGGGCTGAAGCAGATTACTACATTGTACAGTGAAACACATGGAAAAAACATTTCAGGAGATGTGTTATTTATCTGGAAGAGTTTATCTTTCTCAAGTTTACTGGACAAGAATAAACTTGACCATGACGACATTCTGAGAAGCTTGAGAGTAGAAGTTCCCGTTACTCATATGGTGCACCCTGTGGGTGACTGTCACATTAATGGGTTAGTTGCTTCTGTGGTTTTTCACTTGGCGACATGCTTAAAAATAAGTACTTTTCCTCTCTAACAAGATTTAAAGTGTCTAAGCTAAAAGCTAAGAGAAGGCTGATAATCAAAATGTGTGTTCACACTTTTGGAGAAAATGCGTGAGGTCCTGTTGGTTTTGAATGTATTCAAATTAGGATAAAGTATTTCAAGTGTGTGTTACCGGTAATGTAAAAATGATCTAAGGATGTGAAAATTACAGTAAAATTTAAATATAAATATTAAAAATTTATAGAAATATGTAGTCACAGTGGGAAATCTAGCAATTTGCTTGTCATGTTTTTTGTGATAATGTGATCCTTATGTGAAAAGTCTTATAGGATTAATGACTTCTTGTAAAAAATTATTTAAACTCCTGAAATAACGTAAATGTATTTGATAGCAATAAAACAAGTTTTGTCAGGCTTTGGTTCAGAACCGTCTACTTTTGTGACTCCTACTATTGTTCTGATTTAGGCTGTACTTTTAAATATCTGTTGTGTTTTAGTACAAAACTGACCATTTCACGTTAAGAAATGTTAATTTAACTAGGTTAAGTTAGCTTAGGGAGCATTGCCTGAGAATTCAAGTGAATATGTGTCTGCATTTTGTGCACATTAACTTTCAGGAAGCTCCAGCTTCTTTTTTCCACTCAGTGTTCTACAGTAATCTGATGGCTTCAGACTTTTTTGAAGCATCACACTAAATCAGAGGAATTAATAATTTAAAAAATAGACTTTTAAAAACTATAGACCTTATTTTTGGAGAGCCAGAAAATCCAAAGAAAGATATTAAATTGAAAGGTGGCTCTTTTATTTAAAAAAAAAAAAATCAGGTAGGCTTTCTGCCCTCCTCATGTGTCGCACACAAAAAATCTAATCATAAAAGTAAAGCTTATAGTTAGGAGAGTGATATCAGCCCATATCAATCCAAGTCACTGCGTAATTTCTATAGAAGGATAGCTCTTCAAGACATTAATTGCTTAAATGGAGGAAGGAGTGTGAGTCTGTAAATAATGACCTCAGAGATATGATTGCACACTGAAAAAAGAGTTTAAGTTATGGCACACACAGGAAGAGATGTTTTCTTCACATGGTGAACGTCAGAGGACTGCACACTTCCAAGGTGCTGTGCGCTGAGAACAGGTAACAGTGCCCATCGAAGTTGTCCTCAGGTAGTTCTTGGATGAGGATCATGCTTTAATTGTGTAGCAAGATCCATACTTGTGATGGCAGTGGGATTGTGCCATGATTAAAATTTTGGCTTTGGTGCCTATACCATCTTCCTTTTCTAGCAGTTCACTCTTCTAGTGTGCAGCAGATGTCGACAGAATAATTTGTGGTAGCCAGTTTATTTGGATACGTACTAAAGATTTCCTGTATTACAGTTTTTTTGTTCTTCCTGTGATCCTGCTTTTTACTTCCCACTCGTACTTTAAAGGAATCTTACTGCTCCTTTTGTTATCCAAGAATAATGACAACAGTTCTACAGATTTCATAATATCCTGCAAAAAAAAGCAGTTATCTGAATATTTGTAGGTTCTGTGCTATATCTGGGATGTTTGGGAAGGAAGTAACCATCATTGAAGTTGTATGTGTGAAAAGGAGAAAGGTCATAGAAGAAATAATATTTCAGAGTTTTTGTATTGGGCAAGAGTTTTTGTTTTGTTGCATCAACTACACCAGCAGTTTAAGATGAACTGCTGGGTACACTCGTGCTGTATATTCCACTTGGCAGTTTTTGGTAAACGTGTATTGCAGATTTCTCTGTTCTCTGCTTGTTTGCTTCTGAGTGTCCTTTCTGAAAGTCATGCTACCAGGGGGAAAGAAGTTCTCGTTTCACAAGTGTCCTGATTTTATTAATTTCCTGATTAATAATTGTAATGATTGAATGGAAGGAAGATGAATGTCATGCAAGTTAACTTAGTTAACTTGTTCAAGTTTCCTTGAATGGTGGATCTGAGTGTGCTGACGATAAAGTCCGTTTATTCAGGACATTTATTCAGGCGGTTCCTGCTTCATAGCCTCTAAAAAAAAAATCTAATCTTAGTCCCTAACACAAAGGAAACAAAGTTATTTTTTTAACTAGATATACATGTATATTTTGCTAGCAAAAAAGAATGTTTATTTCCTGAAACGTGATTGAGCCTTAGGAGGTCTGTATAAGAGGGCATGACCTCTATATGTGCAGAGAGCTTAGTTTAATTAGAGCCAAACAATTAATTTCATGAGAGAACGCTGAAAACATAGTGTGTGATTAATATTTAACTGTCATTAATGTCTAAAGATTTCCTTTGATTGGTATGTTTTTCCTATTTGCAAATTGTCAAGAACCTGAGAACTTTGTTGAGATAAAAAGCCAAGGTGGTGCCACTGCTATTGTGTTTTGCAGTCACCTGTTTAAATATGTCACTTTTTAAATGTGAGAGAGTTTTCTCTAATATGACTTTTTTTTTTTGCTTTTTTGTCTTTAAGATAAAGCACCTTTATCCAAGAGTCTGTTACTTGTCCCAAGTGCCATCTCGATTCTGTTGACTTTGCTCTTCCAACATTATCAGAAGTTTTTTGCATATAACCTACAAGCTATAAAAGAGGATTTACAGGTAAGAGTCAGGGTTTCTTGTTCGTGGAAGGAGACTGCAAACTACAGTCTTCTATGCAATTTTTTTCGCCCAGTCTCTTTCTCCTCTGGTTCTTTCTCTTTGTTCACTATTGTAGGCCAGCTTTTTCTTACTTTTTTTAATGTCATCCTTGTAAGCTATTGTTTGGAAAATGTGAGAAAAGCTGATCTGAAACGGTAAACATAGCTTTTCACTTCTTTCTTTTGTCTGGGAAATGTGATTTGGTTTATATCATTTTTCCTTCCAGCCTCTGGCATTTGGAAGCTTGCTGTGAATGAAGTCTAGTTTAGCCTGTGTAATAATGGAAGTATTTTGGTATGAATGCCAATACATTAATTGTGCTTAGTTTTCTGAGGCTGAAGAGGGCTGTTGTGATTGGATACTCTGACTATGTATGATTTGTTTTAACAACTGAAGACATAACTTTCATTCTGTAACTTCTGTTGTAGTTAGTTGCGGGAAACTAAAATTTCCCTGTTGAGTAGGACTGCTGCTTCTACTTTGTCCAAGTCAGGGGGAGGTTTGTCATGCTTCTCATTAATCTGCTGAATTGGTTAATTATTTTACTAGACACTTCTTGTTCATTCCCAGTTGAAACTCAGATAATTTATCTTTTAGGTATTGCATCTTCTGAAGTTCTGTTCTCAGCTTAATTAAGAATCCTCTAGTGTCAGTTGTAATTGGCGAAATAATGCACTTAGAAGTGATTAGATAAAAGTTTTGGAGGGATTTGGATTATTTCATTTTTGGAAATGGCAAAGTACTGCTCAACAGAGAACGGTCAGCAAATGCCTTTGTAATTATCATCTTACCCCACATGCTTAGCAGTTACATAAAAAAAAGTATATAGTCAACATAATGTCTTTGAGGATGTGGACTGTAGTCTATAAATCTTAAAAGACTGTTAGGCCTAGCTAGTGTTACTCTCTGCTGTTCACTCTATGTGATCTTTCTTGATAAGAACAAGAGCTATTCTGTAATACTGTAATTACAACTCTGCAAGAGCACTGCTCATATTTTCCAAGTGTCTGGCTAATGCTGTGCAGAAAAAATACATGAATTAATGTCTGCCCTTTAAAAATGTTATAACCAAGTGTTTTGGGAGAGGGAGAGGAAAGTCTGAGAAAGTACTCCAGTTTTAAATGGAAATTTTGTGAGTTTGGAGTTTGTTTGCTTATTTGTATGTTTTGCAGTTTGTCTTTAGAAGAGTCCTCTCTTTGCATTTGTTTGATCTGCTAAAAAGCAGTAGTAGCTATGTTTTATTCAGAGAAGGCATCTTTACTATTTCTTAAGCAAGTATGTTTGGCAAGTATCTTTAGAAGCTGTGATACTTTTGTTGTGATGCTTTGGGGAATTTGAAGCTTTGGATTTTTTTCTTTCCTGAAATTGCCATTTCATTTGTTGTCATAGCCTTTGGAGTAAGCTATATACTTTATAATTGTGTACCTCTGAGATCAAGGGACTGGGTTATTAAACTCCTGTCTGATGCTAATACTCAAATGAGAACACTTAAAAGAAAATTTGTTTAGAATAGATCTGTCTGTAGGAATGAGTTTAATGTAATGGATTTTTTTTCAGGGGCTGAGAAGACATTTTGCATGTTGGAAATTAACACTTTTTTAAACCATGCAGTTGAAGAAGAGTACATTTGATTTGGAAAGCAAAATATGCACTGTCCAAAACTAAAAGATCTTTTGTCTCCATAGAGAGGATCCTCAAGAGCAATGAAGATGCTGTGTGTAAAATGAAAATCTGGACTCCATTAGACCTGTGAATTTTTTAGACCTGCTCAAGTAAAAAGCAATTGGACTTAGAAGCCTTCCATAATCTATGCAAAGGCTGTTGGTTTAATGTATCATGAAATGTTCAGCTGCAAGGTCACAGCCCTGCTAGTCTGGAATTCAGGAGGGGTGGTACTCAAGCTACAGCATCTGCAGGAAAAGAAAGGCTTAAGGAGAGTCTTGGTCCAGTCCTCGTTGTGGCAGAGGATTTAATTACAAGGGATTTGAAAAAAGGTTGAGGAATTCGGGCAGATACAGTTAGTAGGTTACACTAGTATGTTTCGCCTTCAGGCCTCCAAGGTCCCTAAGTCTTCTAGCAGAGTCTCTGAGAGTGACGCAGTATTCACCATAGAGAAGGAAAGAGGTCACTTGACTATACACACATAAGTTAATGGGACCACGCAAGTTACCTCTGAGGGTGCCAAATTAACTGAAAATGCAATTGTGAGACCTTTCTCTAGCATCTTTGAAAGTTTGTGGCAGTTGGTGGAGGTTCCCAATGACTGGATAAAGGCAAACATCATACCTATCTTTGGGAAAAGCATAAAGGAAGATCCAGGGCATTCAGCCCTGCCTTGGTCCATTGGAAAGTCATGGAGCAAGTCTTTTTAGAAGCTGTTTCTCAACACATGCAGGACAGAGACTGGGAGCAGCAAAACAAGATGAGGTGGACATACCCTGTGGGTCACAATTGGTTGCACAGCTGGTGTTAGCAACAGAGTTTTGTGCCCATGGATCCTCTCTGAGGGCTGAGAACTACTTGGAAGAGATGGGATCCACCTGGCCAAGGGACAAAAGCATCTTTGCTAGCAGGCAGGCTAGCCTGGTGAGAGCTCTAAGACAGGAACAACACAGGAGGGAGATGACAACACAGAGTAAAGTGAGGAGACAGTGGACTGGATTAGCCAGCAAAGGGTACCCAGTGATGTGAACCAAAAGGATCTTGTAATCAACAGAACAACACTGAAAAGGACCTACTTCAAGTGTATGCATATAAATAAGGAAGTATCTGTGGGACAGTATTATGTGGAACACTCCCATATGTTTTCTGGGAAATCAACGTGACTGGGTACCTCTCTGAAGCATCTGTACATTAATGCACGCTACATAGGGAACAAAGAAGAGGAATTAAAAGTCATGTGCCATGACCGAGCTACAATCTCATTGGAGTCACGGAGACATGAGGGGTTAACTCATGTGACAGGAGCGCTGCAGCAGGTGGATACGAGCTCTTTAGGAACGACAGGCAAGGAGGGGAATTGCTCTTTAAGTGAAAGAACAGCAGAATGGCACAGAGCTTTTTCTTGGGACATGAGGAGCTTTAGAGTTTATGTGTTGGGATTAGAGGGCACACCAGCACAGCTAACTTTGGTGGTGTTTGCTACAGCCCACCTGAATAAGTAGATGAGGCCTTCTTCAGGCACCTGAAAGAAGCCTCTTGATTTCAGGCCCTAGCCCTCGAGGAGAGCTTTGGCCATCCTTATATGTGCTGGGAGAGCAACACAACAGGGCACAAGCAGTCCAGGAGGTCTCTGGAGTGCACTGATATCAACTTTCTAACACAGATGGAGGAGCTGATGAGAGGAGGTGTTGTGACTGGATCTCCTACTTACAAACAAGGAAGAAGAACTTGTTGGGCATATGAAGCTCAGGGGCAGCCTTGGTTGGTGAAGTTTAGGGTCCTGAGAGGAGAGGACAAGGCAAGTTGCAGGATTTCAGCCCTGGACTTCAGGAGAGCAGACATTGGCCTGTTCAGGGATCTGCTTGGAAGACTTACGTGGGATACAGTTACTGAAAAAAGAATGCACCAGTAGATCTGGTTGGTTTTCAAGGATCATGTCTTCCAAGCTCAAGAATGGCTCATCCAGTGTGCAGGAAGCCAAGCAAAGGTGTCAGGAGGCCTGCATGGATGAATGAGAAGCTTCTGACTAAACTCAAACATGAAAATGAAGCACACAAGAAATGGGAGCAGATCAGGTGGCCTGGGAGGAATTTGGAAACACTGTCTGAGCATTAAGGGGTGACTTAGGAAAACCAAAGCCCACCTAGAGTTGAACCTGACAAAGGACATGAAGGGCAACAAGAAAGGCTTGTACAGAAATATCAGCGAAAGGAAGATCAAGGAAAATGTAGGCTTCCTGCTGTATAGGAATGGGGACCTGGAGACAGAAGGCATGGAAAAGACATGGCTCAGTGACCAGTGGTGTTCCTGAGGCATCAGTGTTGGACCTGAGTATAAGATAGACCTTGACATAGTGCAGAGAGTCCAGTGTGGGGCTACTGGTATGGTCAGGGGCTGTTTTGCCAATTGACAGGATCAGCAGAAAGGACACAGACACCAACAAAAGAGTAGGCTTATGTTACTGTCTGTTTCAAGGTGTTACAAGAATAAGGCAATGCATTTAATTAAAACAATAAGCTTATCATACTCTAGTTTTAAGCAGCAAGGAGAATAAACAGTGTAATGCACCCAATCGTTACTACATAAGGTTGGCAATCGAGATTAAGAAAGATCCATCACCAGTTGCCCTAATACATTGCCATCATCCAAGTCCACAGTCTCTGGGGAGCCCCTGTTGCAGTGAGGATTGGGAGCAATTGTCCCAGCAATGGGGAAGTCCTGTGCAGTGTGTTCACTCGTAGGTGAGGTCTCCAAAGTCGCTGCAAGAGGGTCCAGCTTTTATACTGTTGAATAAGCAAGCTTACATAACTTCAAATGCGATAACATCTGGTGTCACCCTCCCGGTTGGATTCCACCCAAAGCCTGGCCAGGGCTAAAGGAGGAATCCAAAGCCGTTTTTGTGTTGGTCCAAGGGAGTCTATCTGTTTTGGTCCAAGGGAGTTTCTTTTATATATTTGGGCTTTAATCACATATTTTTCAACAAGATCAGACATCTGATCCCACAACCTTGCAACGTACCTCTAAATAAATATTGTTCTGCTGGTTACCACTACACAGTAAGTGTTACAGCAAAGCTTTTACAGATTGACATCAGAATATATATATTCATACTAAAATAGATTAGTAATACATTACATATACAATTAATACTATGAGGGATTAATACTATATATATATTAGATATATTGTTGGGTTGTGAGATTCATCTATAGGTCAACTTTAGTTCAGAGCCTACTGTTCAGGCCTTAGCACTTCAGGGGCTTGAAGCATTTGATGTATGAGAGATTGAGAGAGCTGAGATCGTTTAGCTTGAAGAGGAGAAGGCTCAGGATGAAGGATCTTACCAGTGTGGGTAAATGGAACGGGAGGGAGTAAAGAAGAGGGAACCAGGCCCAGTGAAAGGAGAAGAGGCAGTGGGCCCAAATTGAAATACACGAAATTCCATTTGAAGAAAAAGCTTTTTTACTCTTAAGACTGATGGAACAGAGGAACAGTTACCCCTGAGAAGTTGTGTAGTCTCCATCCTTGGAGACAGTCAAAACCAGACTGGACATGATCAGTTAACGACCTGCTCTAGCTGACTTGGTTTTGAGTGGGGATGTTGGACTAGATGGTCTCCAGAGGTGTCTTCCTACTATGATTCTATGAAATCTTTCTTTCATGAGTGCTTCATGGTGCCACAGACAAGGAGGAGTCAGTGGATTTGGCATACCTTGACATCAGCAGGGCCTTTAACCCATTATGTCCATTGCATCCCTGAAGCCAAATTGCTGAACTATGTATAGAATCATAGAATCACAGAATGTTAGAGGTTGGAAGGGACCTCGAAAGATCATCTAGTCCAGTCCCCCTGCCAGAGAAGGATCCCCTAGGGCAGCCACACAGGAACGCATCCAGGCGGGTTTTGAAAGTCTCCAGAGAAGGAGACTCCACAACCTCTCTGGGCAGCCTGTGCCAGTGCTCTGTCACCATCACAGTAAAGAAGTTTCTCCTCATGTTGAGGTGGAACTTTCTGTGTTCTAACTTACACCCATTATTCCTTGTTATTGCTGGGCACCACTGAGAAGACGTTGTCCCCTTCCTCTTGACACCTACCCCTCAGATATTTATATATGTTATATATGTTATATATGTTATATATGTTATATATGTTATATATGTTATATATGTTATATATGTTATATATGCTATGTATGCTATGTATGCTATGTATGCTATATATGCTATATATGCTATATATGCTATATATGCTATATATGCTATATATGCTATATATGCTATATATGTTAATAAAATCACCATACTGAATAACTGGATTAGAAGGTGAGTGGAAAATTGGCTGAACTCTCATTGGAGTTATGGTCATTAATGCAAAGTCTGCTTGGCAGTTATTAATTAGAGGAGGGCCCCTCAGAGATCGGTACTGGAGCAAGTACTATTTAATGTCTTCATTAGTGACCTGAGTGATGGGATGGAGTGCATTTTAAACAGATTTGTGGGAGATCCAGAACTGGTGGGAATGGCCAGTATATTGGAATGCAGAGTTGCTGTTCAGAGAGATCTTGGCAAGCCTAAGAAATGGGCTAACAGGAGCTTAATAAATGGGAAAGTCCTGCTTCTGGGACAGAGTAACCCCAGGCTGCAGTGTTACAGGCTGAGAGGAACACGTGCACGGGAAGCAACTGTGCAGAGAAGGACCTGTGGATCTTGGTGGATAGTGGGAGTCAACAGTCTGCTCTTGCAGCCAAGAAGGCCAACCATCTCCTGGACTGTATTAGTGAGAATGTGGCCAGTACGTCAAGGCAAGTGACCCTACTCCTCTAGTTGACACTATGTTCTAGATGTATTCGCTCAAGTGCCCAGCTGTGAGATCCTCAGTACAGGAGAAATATGAACACATTGGAGCACGTCTGTCAAGACAGTCAGAGAGCTGGAGCATGTGAAATACAAGGAGAGGCTGGGGGAGTTGGGTCAGCTTCCAAAAGAGAAGGTGGAGAGAAGACATCTGGCTAGAAGCAGCTTGATCAGAAGCTATAGAGACTGCTTGGAGATGCACTGAGATAGTGCAAGAGGTAGTGGACAAAAGGAGGAACGTGGGAAATTCTGCATAGACATAAGGATTTTTTAAGTTTTTTAAATCATGGGGGTGGCCAAACACTGGCACAAGTTGCCCAGAGAGGTTGTGGAACCTCCATCGCTGGAGGTGTTCAAGACTTAACTTGACATGGCTCTGAGCAAGCTGATCTGATTAGACCTGTTTAAAACAGTGCACTGGATTAGCTGATATCTGGAAGTTGCTTCAAACATATTTTTTCTCTTGGAATCTTATGATTTTTTAGGGTTGTGATTTCCATTTTTATCTGTAAATGTGAACTAGGGGCATAAAAATGTATTTCACTTCATTTCAATTGTAGTTTTATTTTAACAAGTAGACTTCTTCCTTAAAAATATTTTATTTTTAAAGAGACTTCTTGAACATAACACTCTTTATTTGCTTCCTTAAATGTACTGCGTTTCTATTATCTGACTTCAGTATTGTATTCACTCCAAGCAAAAATTCTATAAACAATTCTCTTGAAGAGAGACTTAACATGATGATTTTTAACCTTCTAGATTTGGAGACTCCTTTGTGGAAGAATAATATGTCTTGATTTGAAGGACACATTCTGCAGCAGTCTGCTCATTTACAACTTTAGAATATTTGAAAGAAGATACGGCAGCAGAAAATTTTCAGTAAGTTCCAGTTATGTCTTTTTAAATAGAGACTGGGTTTTGCGCGGTTTAGAATCTTGTAGTCTTGGATTGCAGTTTTATTACTAATATTTTGTGTAAAAATATATGTTGAAGGATTTTAAAGAGAATTTGGTTTCCATAAATTTAAATTTATGCTGATAATATCTTGCAGTCAGTGGATTATTCTAATTAAAGTTTGTAAATGTATCAGGCCCGCAGAATTTAATTTTGGTAACAAACCTTACTCTTTATTCTTCAGTATCTAGATACGAAGATCAGGAGTCCTGTTGTGCTAAAGATTTTATTTGTCTTAATTGAATCAGTATAGTGGTTTTCTTGTTTTTTTTTTCTTTTGTTTAGAGATACATTAAAACCTTATGATTAAACTATTCAGTTAATTCAAATTAAACTTTTTCTTTCCAGTCCTTTTTACTGGGTGCTTGGATGCTCTCAGCTGTGTTTGATCTTCTGCTTGTAGAAATCACTCAATATATATTTGGCATCACCATCAACAGCTTACCTTCTGGTTTGTAAGTAGCTCCTAATGGACTCGTTATTTTAGATATTGTTTCAAGGGATTATTTTATGCAGGTTTTAATGTAAAAAAACTTTCTTCCTAGAATCATAAAATTGTTTAGGTTTGAAGAACTTAAGATCATCGAGTTCAACCACTAACCTAGCAGTGCCAGGTCCACCACTAAACCATGTCCCTAAGCACCACATCTGCACATCTTTTAAAAACCTCCAGGGATTGTGACTCAACCTCTTCCCTGGACATCCTGTTCCAATACTTGACAACCCTTTCGGTGAAGAATTTTTTCCTAATGTCCAATCCGAACCTTCCCTGGTGCAATTTAAGGCAATTTCCCCTTGTCCTACTGCTTGTTACTTGGAAGACAAGACCGATGCCCACCTCACTACAACCTCCTTTCAGGTAGTTGTAGAGAGCGGTAAGGTCTCCCCTCAGCCTTCTTTTCTTAAGGCTAAACAAGTCCTGTTCCCTCTCTGCTCCTCAGAAGTAACCCTTCAAATTACCTCATGTAACCCTTCAAATTAAATTTAGTCTTCTTCTGAACTATAATGTAAAGGTTCTTGGCACAGCTATTATATTTTCAAACATTTCATTTCCTAGTTGTGATCTGTGATTAATTCATTTATAATTTACCCGTATGATGATTAGTTTCCATTCTGTTCATCCCATATCTAATGTCAACATGGTTGAAACACAGCTTTCAGTGCACAGATTATTGCTGTATTTGGTTTTGCTCAGTTTGGTAAATCTGAAAACGGAAATCAGGTTGGTGCTGATTTATTTCTTAAGTAACAAAGACTGCACAACTGTAATTCATGTCCTTATGTTCACTTTTAAATACATACGCATGTTACATGCATTTCATACTGATATTTCATCTGTTTGTGTTTCACAAATTGAGTGCTAGGGCATATTATTCCATTTAGCGCTTGAATCTGAAGTTCTTAAAACTTTAAGGTATTTAGTAGTTCAGTTTTCCAATTCAGTTTGAAATTTCTGCACTTAAGAGAGGTACATGTTACTGTAGAGCCTTTGTGGTTAAGCTTCTGACAGGTGAGATCAGCCTCATACAGACTTGAGTTTCCATGTGTTGCACACTGTGAGGAAATAATAAAACCTCTTGGACCGAGATTTTTAATATTTAACATCATATTAGGCTTCTCTAATTTATACTTTTTTAGTGTGTCTCTTGAAAGTGGCTAAAGGCTGATTTAATAAGAAGAAAAAGCATATGTTTGACAATATAAAGATGTATTTTGTTGTAGTGTGAGAGTGTTCAAAAGGAGTTGAAAACTTGAGTAGTACAGCAGTTGCTCATCATGTTCACTACCTTGAAGTTTGTCACTGGAACATAGGCTGCTAGTGTGTCTGGACGGTTAGTATTTTCATCCATATAAAACGATACTTTGTGCAAAAATAGGGTGTAATAGATCTTCATACCCACAGGGAACTAATGAACAGTTTGACTGTTACACCTTTTAATGACATTTTTATCTAGGACTGCACAATGTTGTCAGTTACAAAGAAATCTGCATCAAAGAAGCGATTAGCTGAATGAAATATAAACATTACCTACATAGGCTTTCTCTTTAAGTCATGCTATCATTGATCTTGAGAGAGTGAAGCCAATTTTAAAAGTTTGGGATATATGGTAGTTTCAGAAGTATTTGGTTATGCAAATATAAAAATAATATAAAAATTGCATCATAATTCTCCAGTGTTGTCTGCTTTATTATACTCCAGTCACTTTTTTTCTGACTGACAATATTCACAATCTTTTGAGATGAAAAAAGCATTGGAAAGTTTAACACTGAAAATGTCAGATTTACAAAAGCTGTTGGGCAAATACAAAGAAGCACAATTACTATTCTGCTTCTCTCATATTTACAGTGCAACAAATGTATCTGTTACTTCTGGCTACAGAATGTTCTTCTCTATAGTCAAAATGCAAGAATTCAGAAAAAGAATCACTTGTTCGCATTACAAAAGTCCCGTGATGCTTTTTTCTCTTTTTATATCATCTCGCTGTTCATATTATTGAGTGATCTTACACTTCCAGTTCGAAAACTTTTCCTGCGCACACTTCGAAGGTAGTTGCGATAAAGTATTACGCTGATGACTCTCGCCTGAAATTGTTTAGAAACAATATAGTACAGTATAACGTCCAAGCATGTACTGAGATTCATGAGGAAGGTGGTAAAGGCTGCCCAGGGATTGTAAGTTCTGTCTTCATCTTGCAACATCAGGAAGGCAAAGCAAATGTGGAAGGGCACGAAGCAGATGAGTACTTGAGCAATCAGAGTAATTATAATTCTTATGGATCTCTCCTTGGCCTTAGGCTTCAGTTTGGAAGTCTTGCCACGGATAAAATTGTAAATAATGACTAGGTAACACCCTATCATGATGAACAAGGGAATCAAAAAGAAAAAAATCAAGCGAGAAAAGTTCAGTGTGTTTATTTCCTTTAAATGGATGATATCAAGCATTTTCATGCAGGTGGTGAAATTTGAGGCTTTGTCTGGATCAGATTGTAAAAACAGCAGTGGGGACGTTGTTGCGAGGGTCATTACCCAGATTCCAGTGCAAGCCAGCAGAGCTTTTTTTGTGTTTTTTAGTTCTTTGACATGTTTGGGCTGGACAATAGCCATGAATCTGTCTGCGCTTATAAAAGTGAGCAACCACAGAGCGATGGCTGGATAAAATATAGTGAAAGCACTGATAATCCGACAAAACATATCTCCGAAAGGCCACATTTCTTTCAAGTGGTAGGTTATCCGAAAGGGCAAGGAAAATATAAAAATTATGTCAAGTAATGCCACGTTCATCATATATACAGTTATAGTTGTTCTCTTCTTGGTAGTGCAGCTGAAAACCCATAGTGCAGTGGCATTCACCAACAATCCCACTGCAAATATGAAACTGTAGAAGACCAGTGATGCAATCCTGTATTCTTCAGGGTGGAGATTTCCAGGCATCATATTTTAATTGCATTTAGGAATAGTCGTTGCACTCCATAAATACTCTGAAAATAGATAAAATATGAAAAATTATTATCAGTCAAATAAAAACTTTCTTTAAAAACAAACAAGGTGGTTGTAGGATGGGGTTTAGTGATGAGATTGTGTTGTCTGGTTGTGAAAATGTGCTAGCTTTGTTGCTTTCTCTGACTACAAATACATTATTATGCTCTGAAGGAAACATTTGTACTGTTAGACTTATGAGAAACAGTATTTATCAGCTAGTTTTAATTAAACATTTTAATTACCTAAGAAATTTCTTATATAAGTAGTCAAAGTCAAGATTGACCAGCTACATGGAGTGTTGCTCAGTAACTGATAATTAAATTGAAACAGTTTTAGTTCAGGGAAGAGGGCTGTTTTCTAAAGAAAATATTTCTTCAAGTTTTCCCTGTTGAAAAATTAATGATTAAAACTAGTTGTGAAAAGAAAATAAGTGAGCATGGCATGAAGTGAGGTTCAGATATGCAAAGTGAAGTACGGACTTTGCATTTTGTCTGTGTGGGAGCTACTTAGCTCCCAAAAGAACAGGTGCGTGCTGTCGCTCATAAAATCATAGAACCATAGAATGGCCTAG
>NW_009722145.1:59861-62676 GCF_000703405.1 Apaloderma vittatum | reverse complement strand
GGGGCTGAATGTAAAGGGGGACTGGGAGGGTCCTGCGCCGGGGGTGGGGAAGAGGGAGGAAGGGGCACAAGAAACTGGGAGGGTGGTAGAGAAAGATGAGCTGAGGAGACGGAACGTTGAGGTGAGGGAATTACATTTTTAAACATGAGTTTTCTGTGAGTTTTAGCTTCCTTTCACGTTTCCTTCTGGTATTTGAAGAGCGCACGTCCCTTTAGGTTCCCGGCCAGGCTGTACTCGGACCACTGGTGTGACTTGCGTGCTAAGGTGGGGGTGCTGGAGTGGGCGGGGCTGGCTCTGAAAAAACTCCTCCTGCTCCCCGATGAGAGTTTCCCCATCCTAGGGACAGCGTGACCTTGCTGAGCACAAAAACCCAAGTGCTCAGTGGGATCAAAAGAAAGATTTCAGCGTGAATCTCTAATGCCGGTGAAACCACAAGAGCAGCAATACTGTAAATGATTGATGAGCCCCTTCATTATTCATGTCTGTGCCAGGTGGTGCCAGGGAAAGTCCCACTGCAATCTGCCCCTCCTGTGTGCTGCCTCGCCAGAGCTGCTGCTGCCGCATATTCAGGTGCTCGTGGGACGCGGTTCCTGCACAGTTTTGTTTTACCAACTGCCAGATGAAGTATCAGTGGCACAAAAGTGCTGCTGAGACACTACTCCCTTTTTTATGAGTCGGTTTGGTTTTTTTTTTGCCGTGGGCCGTTGGTGGATAGGTTTCAAGGTTTAATAGAGTCAGGATATTCAGTATTAGCATCTTGCGTTGGAGGTCATGCAGCATGTTACGCAGGAAGATGGACTGAAATACGGTAATGATGCTTTCTAGTGATTAAAAATCCAGCACAGATCTGATGTACCATTCTGTCTGTGGCCAGCAATAAGGAAAGAAATTCCCTTGGAACCCACACGTAGAGGAACAGGAGTCAAACAATCTGAAGTGGAGTTTCCCCATGATCCCAGGATTTTCGCATCTGGCCTAAGCCTCTGGAAACGAGGCGGGATGCACTGCCCAGGAGGAACATTCACAACTGACCTTCATGGGCTCTCATACCCTGCAGCCAGAGCTCTAATTACCCACATCATTATTTCAGCCCTCCCTGCTGCCAATGTTATCAAGGAGAATCGGATTCGCTATGAATGCTCCTTCCGATGCAGGACGATGTAATTATTACAGCCATCTGAGAAGGGAATGACTAATAAAGACCTTTCAGAGAGTGTTTCATTCATCCTTTGCTCTGTGGCTTCAAAGACAACTTTAAAAGGCATAATTAAGTAGCTCAAGTGCTAAAACTGCCTTGGCTCTTTCAGTTAATTTCTTTCCAGTATCAAGACATAAAATGGACAATAATTTCCCAGCAGGCCAACATTCCTTTTTTTTTTTTTTTCTGTGAGGATGACTAAAATAACAAGTCCTATGTAACACATCCATCAGGCTCTCAGAGCATGACCATGGTGCCTGCCCCTTCCCAGTTCACTGATGTTCACATCATCAGCCAACAGCAAGGGGCTTTCCCAGCCATGATGAGGGGGGAGAAGCAGGGAAACGGCTGCATCTGCTCTCCTGTCCCAGGGATTGCAGCGTCGTTACCTCCATTAACAAGGAATGAATTATTGCATTTCATCCCTGCTGCTTCTAGTGAATTTGCCTTTGTGGTAGTCCCTGTAGCATCAATATCAATTTTTTAAAACCATGCATAAAACTAAGACACAGCCAGGCCTCTAATTCTCATTGGATTAAGTGCTTTCTTTCTAGTATGAATTTTAAAATATGACACTCTGTTCTGTTAAAGCAAATCTGTCTGCTTTAGGTTCTTTCTTCAGCAAAATGCCTTAAAATGAGTTATTGTAAGATAATTTTAGAATGTTAAAAAGAGAAAATATTTAAATAAAGCCACAGATGCTTTTGTGACCTTTCTGGATTGAAGTCAGCTTCCAAAAATAGCAAAGCAGGTGCCTGGAATTCCTTTATACTTGTATGTGCCAAATGAGGCTGTTAAAATTAATGGAGTAATACCAACATAAAGGATGGATAATGAATTTGATTACTTTCATTACTTCCCCCAGTGCTACTGAGAGACGCCAACCTGTTTGCATGAGATTTTGCAAAACACTTTCAGATGCATAAAGACCTCAGCAAATGTAATACTGAATGTGAGGGAAACCCAATGAGCTTCCTGAATGATTAACTACACATCCTCTTTCCCACACTGGAGACTAATTAGCCACAGCAGACATTATCATAGGCTAGTCAAAACTAGGCCAGACATTTTGATCCGAGGCGTAAACCTGACCTTTATGCTCCATGCCTGTCGGCAAGCAAGCTGTGCGGCTGTTAAATGTTACACCCTGGCTTTTGCCTCACTCCTCCATCACACAATACCAGTTTTAAAGTGGAAAGATGTTACTTCTGTTCCTTGACACTGGGATGCACAGCCCAGGAGCAGCGGCGCTGGCCAGTGCAGCATCACTGACTGATGAGCAGGAGACTGAGGATGAATCTTAGTACCATGGGTTGCATTTGAAATCTGCCGTGGTAAATTGAAATTTTCAGATGGGAGCTTTTTGAGTTGTCCAGAAGAAAAGCTCGTATCCACGCAAAACTATAGTACTTAGAAGCAAAAATAGGAAACTTTACTGCTCTTTGTGATCTCTCACCATCTGGCTATAAGGAATTTTGAGAGAAACTAATACAATTTTCTCCACTCAATTAACATCTATGGTCAACATTCAAACTCTGCTTACACCAGGCTCAAGATAAATGCATTCTCTTAAAAAGAAAATCAAATAAAGGAGGCAGGAGACCTGCACAGTTAGGG
>NW_009722145.1:42924-59851 GCF_000703405.1 Apaloderma vittatum | reverse complement strand
AGATCTCCTGGAAAAACTCAAATGGAATCATAGAATCATAGAATTATAGAATGGCCCAGGCTGGAAGGGACCTTAGAGATCATTTAATCCAGCCTCCCTGTCATGGGCAGGGATGCCTCTCAACTAGATCAGGCAACACAAGAGGGAAATTTACAGTAAGTTGAAAAAGGGTCTGGTTAATTGGGAGGATTATAGAAATATGGCCAGAGCACGTAAACAATCAACAAAAAACGTCAAGGCTGTCTTGAAATCTAGGCTCATCAGGGAAGTGAAAGAAAACAAGAAAAATTTCTTCAAATACACCAATGAGAAAAAGGAAGAGTAGGGAAAAAGTGAGTTCGCTGCTAAATGAGGTGGGAGATATGGTAACAGAAGATGCAGAGATGGCAGAGCTGCTGAATGACTTCTTTCACACAGTATTTACTCTTAAAACCAGCCCTCAGGAATTCCAGTCACTTAGAAGTAAGGGAGAAAAAGTGGAGCGAGGAAGACTCTCCACTGGTCAGTGAGGACTGGGTTAGAGACCTCTTGGAGAAACTGAAAACACACAGATCCATGGGCCTTGATGGGGATGCATCCACGTGTGCTGAGAGAGCTGGCTGGCATTGCTGAGCCCCTCCATAATTTTTGAAAAATTGTGGAGAATGGGAGAGGTGCCTGAAGACTGGAAGAAAGCCAGCATCACTCCAGTCTTCAAAAAGGGCAAGAAGGAGGACTCAGGCAACTACAGACCAGTCAGCCTCACCTCCATCCCTGGACAGGTGATGGAGCAGCTCATTCTGAAAGCTATTTCTAACCAAATGGAAGAAAATAAGGTTATCAGAAGTAGCCAACATGGATTTACCAAAGGGAAATCTTGCTTGACTAATCTGATAGACTTCTATGAAGGTGTGACCAATGGGTAGATGAAGGGGGAGCAATGGATGTAATGTACCCTGGCTTCAGTAAGGCTTTTGATACTGTTTCCCATAACATCCTCATAGGAAAACTCAAGAAATGTGGGATAGATGATTGAACTGTGAGGTGGATTGTGAACTGGCTCCACAACAGAGTTCAGAGGGTTGTGATCGGTGGCACAGAGTCAAGTTGGAGGCCTGTGGCCAGTGGTGTTCCCCAGGGATCAGTGTTGGGTCCAGTTTTGTTCAATATCTTTGTCAACCACCTGGATGAGGGGATAGAGTGCACCCTCAGCAGGTTCGCTGATGATACAAAACTGGGAGGGGTGGCTGACACACCAGAAGGCTGTGCTGCTATCCAATGAGATCTGGACGGGCTGGAGAGCTGGGAAAAGGTGAACCTCATGAAGTTCAATAAGGACAAGTGTAGAGTCCTGCATCTGGGGAGGAATAACAGCAGGCACCAG
The DNA here is from genome assembly GCF_000703405.1 of Apaloderma vittatum. NCBI lineage: Eukaryota > Metazoa > Chordata > Aves > Trogoniformes > Trogonidae > Apaloderma > Apaloderma vittatum. The sequence continues at coordinate 58,488 of NW_009722145.1, read as the reverse complement.
CACAGATTAGGGGATGTCCTGCTGGAAAGCAGCCCCATGGAGAAAGACTTTGGAGTCCCAGTGGACAGTAAGTTGTCCATGGGACAGCAATGTGCCCTTGTGGCCAAGACGGCCAATGGGACCCTGGGATGAATTAAGAAAAGTGTGTCCAGCAGGTCTATGGAAGTTCTCCTCTCCCTCTACTCTGGCCTGCTGAGACCACACCTGGAATATTGTGTCCAGTTTTGGGCTCCCCCGATTAAGAGAGACAGGAACCTACTGGAACACGGAGACAGGAACCTACTGGAGAGAGTCCAATGGAGAGCTATGAGGATGATTAAGGGACTTGACCATCTCTCCTATGAAGAGAGACTGAGAGAACTGGGGCTGTTTAGCCTTGAAAGGAGATGGCTGAGAGGGGATCATATTAACTTATATAAATATCTGAGGGGTGGGTGTTAAGAGGAAGGACATAATCTCTTTTCAGTGGTGCCCAGTAATAGAACAAGGAATAATGGGTTTAAGTTAGAACATAGGAAGTTCCGCCTCAACACAGGGAGAAACTTCTTTACTGTGAGAGTGATACAGCACTGGAATAGGCTGCCCAGGGAGGTTGTGGAGTCTCCTTCTCTGGAGATTTTCAAAGCCTTCCTGGATGTGTTCCTCTGTGGCCTGCCCTAGGGGATCCTGCTCTGGCAGGGGGCTTGGACTAGATGATCTCTAGAGGTCCCTTCCAACCCGTAACGTTCTATGATTCTATGAAACATGAAATTTGTTTTTGGTGAAACCTCTCTATACTAACAACTTCATTCTTTATAGACATTCAAATTGTATTCATGCTTTATCATGAAACTGCTAAAAATAGGTGGTAATTTGCAAAAGAACAAGAAATGTATGTGTAGTCTTCATTTAAACTCAGTACATTCATTGCTATGATTAATGCATGGGTGAGAGAGGGAATGTAGCCCAGAGGTGGGTGTACCTGCAGTGGTTGCTAAAATACTTTTCAGTAAATCTAGTGAGATGATAATATTGGCAGCCAAAAAGAAGAACAGGTATATTTATAAACTGCAATATTAAGAAGAGGTAAATAAATTATGACCATACACTTAGAATTGCAGAAAATAAAAGTATATGTACCTTTGGCTCATATATACATGCGTGTGTGTGAGTGTGTGTGTGTGCGCCTGTGTATGTCATATACATCACATGTAGATTATATTGATGTGTTATATACATAGCATATAGATTATATATGTCTGTTATATACGTATGATATACGTGATATAACTCTATAATGGCAAAAAGTGTTATTTCCATAGGTTTAATGTTCAGCTGGTTGGAAGAACACACCAGCAACTCCATCATCTTCCAGGAGAGGGCAGTCATATATGACCACAGGATTTGTAAATCGTTTATAAACTCGGAGCATACATAGAGAAACGGGTCATCTAAAAAATATGAACATTTATTTCTGCTTTCATGGCCTCACTGATTGCGGTGCTGCTCTCAGACTAAAACGTGACCCTGAATGTTCTGAACCATCAGTGTGACTTCAAAAGTGCTCTCCCTACTGCTACAGCCAAAGTTTTCACAGACGTCCTGAACAAAGTCTGATTAAGCAGCTGACAGATATTAAAGCACTGTAGAAAGCTCTATATAAATATTGCAGAGCAGGCGGTCAGTGGATATCTCTCTTTAGCATTGTTTCTTTAGGAAGTCTTGCACTTGTGGGAGAAGTACTGTGTTGCACCTTTCCTAGGGCCCAAGCATCCCCGCAGCAAGTAGGTAATAGTGCAAACAGCTGCTACATCACTGGGAATCATCTGAAAGGTGCTATTAGTCTCTTTTGTTATGCTAATGCAAGGTGGAAGTCAACACAAGTATTAATTGCAAACCCGTTCAGTCGAAGTGCTTTGAGACAAGCAGGCATCATAATACAGCTCAGGAGCTTTGTGTTTTATTTTAATTAACTCAACAAGAAAGGCAATTGAAATGAAATGTTTTCGGTTGTGTTCTCCAGTGCTAATCAGCAGCTCATTATCTTTAATCACACCAGCATTGCTCTTCTCCACTGCCGTGACAGAGGGACTGAGCAGGAGTACGTGGCAGCAGATGCTGTAGATGGGGTGAATACAGCAAGGAGGTGGGAAAAGGAGAGAAACCTGTGTCTGTGTGGAGAGAGCTGGGCTCTGTCACCAGATCCACAAGGCATCATCACTGGCACCCACCAGCCGAGCAGATCCAGCTCTTGTTCTGCCATTTCAGCAACCTGTCCTCCGGTGATAGAGGGCTGTATGTGCTTTGGAAGGTCTTGTGCGGCCGTGCTGCCACCAGGAAGGTGGCTCCTGGCCCTCCCTTTCCCAGTTCAACCTCACAAGGTTTTAGTGGCTTTACAGGGAATGCTGCACTCACAGAGATGTTTAGATCCTAATGCATGGCTGCAAAACAATAACTCGCCTTCCTAAGCACCAGTCAAGGCAAAAGGCCCTGGTCTGTCTGGCTCTCCCAGCCAGCTCCCTGCAGACCTACAGCGTGCTTCAGAGTATGAGCACCTCCTGCCTTCTCAGATGCAGACCCGATGCCTAAATCACTCGATGGTGTGAGCTCTGAGGAGATGATGGTAGTACTGAGGCTCTCTCGAGGCTCTAGCCCAATCCAAGGGACGTCCTTTCTTCTCCAGCTGCAAGACCAGCACCCTTGAACTGATCAGAGCCAGCGTGCACCGCTCCATAAAAATGTGAGACTTTGAATTTTTAAGAATATACTTATAGCTTGCAACTGCCTCCAGTTTGTTATTGTCCTATATATTGCTTTCTTGCCGGCATGAGGTAGCTAATCCAGAGAATAGCTCTGTTAGTTCTTACGGATTTTGTGTATCAAGCCCAAATGTTTTTTTTCTGTCTTGAAGTCGTGGGTTTCTGTGCTCTTGCTTATCTGTTCTTTAAGACCCCCATGTCTGATATTGATGTGTCTGTCTCCTTTATGTGTTCTTTGTCAATGATTTAATAACCTGTGCCACTTCACTGTAGAGTTGTATCAATTCCCACGTTTTGGGAGTCATTTTGGAAATGTCAGGTATCTATGAGTCCCAGAGTTTAAAAGTTTAGTTGTTTCCCTCATTCTTGTGTATTGCTAATATTGCAACATTTAATACTGAGAAATTCAGTGATGCTACTCATAAAAGGACTGTTTCTAGGGCTGTAGATATAAACATGAAACAGTATTTTGTAGTATTATATATCAAGAGAGATGTAGGTAGTGAAGAACAAGCTGTAGATAAATTACACAAAAGAATGAAATCCTTGTTTGGAAGATCCAAAAGCCAAATTAAACCCAGATGCAATATAGAAACAGAGCCAGAAAAAAGCCAAGATTTTGGCTGTGATTTTATAAAACTTCATAAAATAGATTGAGTTTGCAGAGCCATCCCACCTCTGAGATTTTATATATCTGGATCCCTGATAAGAAGAGCTAGCAGTTTTAGCTATTGCCAGATTCCAGATGAAATAATTCAATATAGAGCAAATGCAGATGATCAGCAGGGTAAACCTGCAAGCCAGAACACCAGACATGAAATTCTACTTTTGGGTATTTAAAGTGCTCAGGGGAATGGACAAGGCCTATAACTAAGCTGTAAATATTGCATACAATTAGGTGTTGGCCTGGTACCCTGAGAACTGATGGCACAGCTCTCGCTGACCTCAGGGCTGCTGAAGCAGGGGCTGTGGGCTGCCCAGTCCCTGGATGAGCAGGCGCAGAGTCTGTGTGAACACACTGCACCGAGGCTGGAAAGGGTCCCTGCCACGATGGCACCCGTCCCTGCCGAGGGATCTCCCCTCCAACAGAGAAATGGATCAGCAACCTCAGCTTCTATATGCTCCAAAGCACAGGGAAGGAGCAAAACCTAAATATTTTTCCTGCTCATATTCTAAGATCTGTAACTTGGTGTTTGAAAGCCTTTGGGACACTACGGTTCATACCACCCTGGTTCATCCTGGAGTCTGTGCATCTCCATCCTGCTGCAAGCTGATTTGCTTTGTGATGGATTCAGTACACATTGTATGAGCGTGTGTTACATCAGGCAGTTCTTACATAAATTTTTTTTCCTTTTTTCTTTTTTTTTTTTCATTTGAATTGGTTAGCTCATACAGTATTTAGTAGGCACATAAACCCAGTTGCTTTAATGTTACTCATATTTTTGAAGAGCCTCTGTAATTTTTTCATAAAGATGAAGGTAAATGACCACCCTTGCTATGAAAAGGATGGAGGTAAATGATTGCTAGATGTATTTATTGTGAATGACAAGGGCTCAAGAGCTAACAACCAGCCACATGTGTTAGAGCACCAGCCACAACCAGAACACCAGTGTTTGGATGTGTGTGATGTATTTCAGGTTTCCTGGCTGTGCTGTTAGATGCCACATACCACCATGGGTCAAGTCCACCGCTGGCATAAGTTCAGTGAAATCAAATCATCACCCTTTGAGTTACTGGTGCTGAACCATGGTGTTTAATTTTGATCGTATTCACTTTGAATTAGCATTGGGTATTTCACACGGCAGGTAGGCTCTACAAACATGAGTTTTCATCTCCTGCTCCATGTGTCCCAGTGCTTCTTCCATCTTTGAAAATTAATTCTTTTTAGTCCTAATGTATCTAAGGGAAGTATTAATCAATGGGGAGAGAAGTGTGGATTAGACTCACATCTGCTCTCCTCCCCGTTAAGGAGCGGGGCGAAGCTGAGGAGTTTTGCCGAGGGAAACAGTTGCAGAGAGCACTGTTGATGTAGATAGAAGTAAAAAGTCTGCCCTGAGGACAGCTTGTCAAATGAAGCCTCCTGTGCCATTAATTACAGTTCTAAGGTGCACATGAAATATGTATGTGATAGAAGAGGTTTGCTTTTTAATGTATTATTTGAAGGATTTTTTAAAGAGACAGCATCAAGCCAAGTCTTCAGCTCATACATACAGGGTTTTCTTTTCTTGTTGCTCATAGGCTCTTGTCATTTCATTTCCAAAACGCAGACGGTAGCTGTGGTTACATCCCTGAAGGCTGACTGGGGAACTGATGGGGAGATCTCTAAGACTGACAAACTATCTGTGGCCACATCAGCTCTCACATTAATTTCTAGAAGTGCGAGAGCAATCCCAGAGTAATTTTATTTGTTTAGGGAATAACAATTTAAATAGAACTCCATACAAAATAAAAAAAAGCCTAATGTGAAGAATCATAATTCAGCTGTAGTTAGTATTTTTGTATTTCATACCAAAAGTGTAACAAGATCTTTAATGAAACCACAACACGAATGTACCAAGTATAGAAGCATACTGAGATCTCAGCCAGGACAGGAGCACCAGTGATAGGCACAGTGTAAACAAGCAGGATAAACCAGCACCCTGCCCCAGACAGGTTACAAGGGGAAACTTTGCTATCTCCAGAGGGAAACTGAGGCAGGGAGAAATTTAATCTTTGATTAGTGTCACAGAGGTGATCCCTGGCAGAGCCAGGAACTAAACTTAGCCTCCCGAGTCCTGGCAGCAGCAGCAGCTCTTGCCCTGGGACAGGCTGCATTCCTCCTCTGAATATCGCCAAGCAATAAATAGCAGCGAGCGAGGGAAGTGGAAAGGAGAGCGGGCAGAGCTGAGGGCTCTTCGCTGAGGTTGGTGGTGACCTGGTGAAGTGGTGTAATGGCCAGAGAGGAAGATTTGCGGGTGGGAAAGCTGTGCCTCCTGCCTCTGAGTAGCCCAGGGGGTAGGCAGTGGAGGCAGGAAGGTCAAGGAGGAAGATGAAGGTGACTTCCAGAAAGAGAGAGACGTGTTTTCAGCTTCCTTCTGAAAGGGCTGATCCCTATGGGGTTGGCTTGAAGCAAAGCACAGCTCTGCTGGGTGCAGGGAGTTGGTAGGCAGCAGACCCTTGGCAAGGATAGGCACTGCTCCTGCAACACTAGCAGACACTGGCTTGCTATGAATCTTTTGTCCTCCCTATTTTGCTAGCTGCAGTGATGCCTGTTTTCCCCCTGGGTTAACTGTAACATCCCCACCATCTCACAACAGCAGTCCCCCCCTGCCTCTCCAGCACACCCCTCTGCAGTACTGCCTAACACCCCAGCCTTCGCTTTCTGATCCCTGCTTTCCTCCTGTGTCCCCATAGCACTGCTCGTGCCGTTGGCGGGTATGGAGGTGGCACACGCGGGGCAGCTTCCGAGCTCTGTGTGTGCATGGCTGACCTGGTCACACACTCTGACTGTGGCTCACAGTGCCAGCCGCTCTCTAGCCAGGGAGCCTGAAACTAGTCCAGTCTCTCCCTTTTAACAGTCCCAGATGTTTTCTGGAAACTGCAGGAACTTCAATGCCTTTTGGACCTCATCGTTGTTTGGAACTAGCCGGTAGGTTGAGGATTTATTACCGAAGGGACTGTGCAAATCTTGTTTCTTGAGGAAACAGCAATGAAAAGGAACATTAAATTGGCAAGAAAGCACTGGGCCAAACTCTGCCTGTAGGTGGGTGGATGAGGGTCTCGGTTACCTCAGTGCCAGAAGCATGTGCCAAGGGCTTACTTCAATCTGAGGAGCCTCACAGAAGAGGAAGAGACTTTAAGAAGGGAGGCCTGGTGGTGAAGGTGGGGTTGACCAGGCTGTGCCCAGGAGGAGAAGCAGGGAAAAGAACCATAACCTTCTAGAAATGAGCAGCCAGGTTTCTGAATGCATGTGTACTGAAAGGAAAAGCATACTTTGCTTTCTTTCCCTCCCCTTCCCCCGCTGAAAAACTCCTCTTGAAGGAAAAAACTTCTCTCCAGATGGAAATATGATTGCCACATTGCCCTTTGCAAAAGAAACAACCTGACATTTGACCATGCGTGGAATTTTCTTAGATATGGGCTCTGCTGTGAGACAGATTTCTCTTGGTCTTCTGCTGCTTTCTAAATTAAAAGAAAAAATATATCAATGGTGGCTTAATTTTCAGCTCTGTAGCCTTTGGGTTTCTCTATTCCTTGCAAGTTTAACATCTCATCATTAATAAGGTTTTATAACCCTTAAGAATCCTAATCAGGATCCCTGATTAGTCCACTTTAGCTGCTGCAGTGGTGGCCCAGGGGTGGCACTTCAGCACCTCTGACTCTGCTCTGCTCAACATTATGATGAGTTTACGTGTGGTCCCTCTCAGTTAGTTGAATCCCAGGGTTTCAGAGGCAAGCATTCACAATATAATAGGAGAAGTGATTTGGATTTGTGCTGAAAGGGAGTGTGGACAAGCCATCACTGAGAAATTCAAGAAGCAGCCCTGGGGGATGGCGACAGGCAGCAGCAACCCTGGCTCTACCCTGAGATGGGAGTTCTTGGGTTTGTTTAACTGTGTGTGAAAATGCTGGGATTCCCCAAACTGCTCCGCTCCAGTGAGGGTATGATGCTTATGTGTGTGCAGAAATGGCAGCGGGAGAAATTCACTCATAATTACTACTGGATGAAAACTTAAGAGTGAGAAAGATGAAGCAGCTTCAAGCATCAGATTAGAAAATTGCAAGGTCCCTACATTTTTAAAGCATAAAGCATTTGATCTGTGCTTTCTGAATGCCTCCAGGTCCCAGAGCAGGCTGAAACATTTGCTCGTATACTGAAAGAAGCCCTTGCTACTGGACTGTTGAATATCTGGGGAATGGTTGCAGGATATTTCAGTTGCAGAAGTGACTGCAGCTTAGCAGAGAGCAACCTCAACCATGTGGAAACCAAGCAAGTCACAAAGCTGCCCCAGCTGCAGCCAGGCTGGTGAGAGTACAAAGGGTTCTTCTGGACCAGTTGCACCACTTGAGTACACTGAGGCAGGGTTTTTGGTCAAGTGGAAGGATGTCACATATGTAAAGACCCTTTTCCAGTGGTCCTGCAGCAGCTGTTTCTAACCAAAACCCCAAGAGGTCAGTGCCAGGCACACCATCTGCCTGCAATGCAAAAATATTTTTCCAGTTTGGCTTCTGTTTGCTTCTTGCCCACTGTGGAGCACAGACCAGTTCCGTTGTCACCATGCCACAGCCTCATGGGATGACCTTAGGAACGTCACTTCACCCACTTCCAGGATTTCCTCCTCTTTATGCTGGTGGTGGCGGGGGGAGACTTTGATCCCCGTGTGGATCTGCGTGCCTGTCACCCCGCACTGCCTGGCTCAGCACCTTGGCGCTGCCATCCTCACTGTGCAGCTCAGCCCAGGCTTCCCACCCACTGAGCTGAGAGTCTAACTACACCAAGGTGGTCTTGAATTTCTCCTCAAGGCAGCTGGAGGTGCGTGCAGTGAAATAAATCAATAACAGAGAACCTAAACAAATCCAATCTTGTTTTCAGTGAAAACTACTTGGAAGTACTACTTACGTGCTTTTAAAGCAGTCACCAGCAAGCTTTCCTTTTGCCCCAGGAACATACCTCACCCTCAACGTGACTTACAGAGGTCACTTACATGGTAATAATCTGCTTTATTTACTATTCCCAAGGAATCTTGTCCTCTTTGCATAAATTGCCAACAAGGTCACTGCTTCCGTTAATTGTGACTGTGTTTGTTGTAAGAGCAAGGCGGCTCCAAATGACTAAGAATGCAAACTCCTCCCAGATCGTTCCTGCTGTCAAACACTGGTGACGAACAATTGCAAAGAAGCAAATGAAAGTGGGTTGTAAAGTGCACCATGTTACAAACTTGATAGATACCCTAATGAATAATTTGTTCAACTCTGATTCCGTCAGCAATTCCTTAATTAATTCTATCTTCTAGCCCGACAGACCTTCCCTCAGTATTGTGGAGACAGCAGTTGCTGTGGCAGAAAAGATCAGCTGGACAGATGATCAGTTGGAAGATTATCAGATCTCTCTGACGCTCTCTTTCTGCTGCTGGTCATTCCCAAAAGCATAGTCTGCTCCTGTTTCAAGTTTGGGATGAAACCCTGGTCTTCTGGTTATTCGTTGTGGCTAACCTTGATCAGTGACAATTTTAGCGAAGTACTTTCAGCATGGTGAAAACATCTTGCTGTGCTTGACATAACACTGAGCAGGAAGAAATTCTTGGAGATGAGAATGGAAATGAGGCACCATTAGTCTGAAGGTAAGACTGTGTTTGGCTGTTGTAACTATTCTGCATTGGTAAAGCGCTATCTGGGTCTGTTTTTAACAGAAATGGAAGGTATGTGGAGGTGTGGTCTTTCTCTGACCTGCGGTGGAGGGAGGGGGCTCTCACCCCCTCACAACACATTTCGGTGTTCCCAGGATGAGCCAATAATTCAGAGTGTCTGACACCTCACCTTCCTCTACCACTGAACCAATATCCTTGATCACGGGTGGCCGCAATTAGTCCCCAGAGCACTGGTAGTACATGACAAATGCTGTGGCTTTTGCCTTCCAAAAGGGTGATACTGCACCTCCCTAATTCCTCCTGGGATTTTCCAGCTCTGAAGCCTTTGTCAGATAACCTTGGATGCAGAAGCTGTCTAGGGAAGTTATTGATTCCTCTCCTCTCCACCTCCCCACCCAGTTAGGCTGATTTATAGGAATTTTGGTAGGAACCACTAAAAACCTGGCAGAGCTCATTAATTTGTGAATCTTTTAAAATCTCCCCTCGTTGCAGAGAACGTCTGTTTGCCCGAGTGTTATTTTTGCAACTGCCAAATCAGATTTGCAAGATTCTCACCTTCTCCTCGAACCCATCACTTTAGACAGTAATATTTACATTCAGGACTCACAACTGTTTTCCAACAGATCTGTGCAGAGCAAAGGCAGCTACATTCAGCTGGGCAAGACTTAGTCTCAACACCACTGAAATAATCAACTATAAAGCCATTAAAACCAGAAGCAGTGAGATCAGATTGAATTGTATAATTTTTCTTCGCTTTTCATGTTCACTGGGAGATTACTCAGTAACACCTGGAACATTTGTGGAGGGAACTCCCGTTCACGCTAATTGCAGCTATGCATGAAAATCTGCTGTGTATTGATGGGAAAGCAGCTTCAGCCTTGATTCCCATGTGCTGGGTGACACCTGCAGAACCTGCCAGCAAAGGGCCAACTGCCTGCATCAGCAGATGCCAAAAGCTGGGCTGATGCTGGTTGCTCACATTCTCTCCATCCTTGTGTAAATGCATTTCACTTGAGTGCTAGGGCAGGTTCATTTTGATACCCAGCATGGTAGGAGATGTTGCCAGCAACAACTGTGACAGCTTAGAAGCCAATTTTGTCTTCCAGATGTAGTTTTTCTATTTCCTCATAATTTCAGTGGCCTTTCATAACTTCTCCCTGAAGAATGCAACCACCTATAAATTAGATGAGACTAAAATGCCACTGAGATTCAGGCTGTCTACTCATTTATTCTTTAAGGTAAATCCTCTTCCAAGTCTTTGATCTTTTTATTTTATTTACTGTATATCTGCACACTTGCATAAAATATTTTCTTTACGAACCAGCAATTATCACTGGTAAGGTTCACATTTCTTGGAGAGAGCTGGGATTTCTTCCCCATTTTCTCTTTGAACGTGCAAAATTATTTTTCCTGCTGTCGCATTGGTGTCACCTGACATAGATAATCTTCTAATCTTCTCTCTGGGGTGACATCAGAGGAGATAATGGAGATGTTTCCCTTCTTGAATACAAAGATCAGATTCAATTGTGACTAGTGAAAATCATGTTAATAAAATTAAAAAAAAATACAGATTAACAAAAATTGTTCATATACCTAGTTATTTTGGGGGGCTGCTATTATTTTTGTATTTGTTGTTTCCTAGAGGGCTGTTTTAGCTGTCAGCTGTGTCTTGCCTTTTTTCGCTCACTTTCCCTTCACTGGATACACCTGCATGAGATCCTGTCAGTGCATCAGCTTCTCTTGTGACTGCATTATTGCACTCCCTGTCCATCAAGTTGAAATGTTAACAGATCCTGTCAGAAAACAATAATGAAATAAAATTCCAGTTATTGGAACTTGCTGGACGCTTGACTCCTAGTCCAAGCCTGTTACTTTCCTTAGGGCAGGCTTCTGGGAATCTCCAGGCAGAGGCTCAGGTCCATCTGACCAGCAGCTCTGGAGTCATTTTTCTGTCACGTGTGCCCATGACACAGTGTCCAACAGACCCTGGATTTGTCCCTCTGATCCCATAGGTATGGCTGGGACCACACTAATGTCCCACCAGTGACTCAGGAGATGTGGGGCTGGCCATGGGGTCGGTGGTGGCTGGCCAGCGTGGTCCTCTCTTGCTTCTCTGCACTTTATTTGGGTGCAATTCAAAAGCTCTGGTTAATTTTAGCCCCTGGATGACAGGAAGGCCCACCAGCTACAGGGCTTTTCAAGGGGGGAAAATCAGTCTTTGATAACAAATTTCTAACAATGACTCCCAAGAAAAATAGCACTAAGAGCAGAAGACTTAAAGCACCTGCTCAATTTATTCAGGTCCTCTGTCTGTGCTGGCAGGAATGTTTAGCTTGTCAGTGCGTGGGTTGTGCTCTAAAACCATACCAGTGTCCGGAGACTGTCCTCACCCACCCGACTGTATTTTGGGCTCTTCAGTATTTTGAGAGAAGATCACCCACATCCTGATACCAACCTGCTTATATCAGCCTGCAGTTTCTCTTCCAGCCCTATCCTTCCCCTCCCCCTGCCCAGGCTGTGAATCCTCGCATAACCAACAGGCAGAAATCTCTTCACACAGCAGGAAAAAAACCCAAAGGAATTTGCATAAATTAGAAGGGAGAAGCACATTTCAGCCATTCTCTACTTAAACTGCTTGGAAATCACGCTGATGGGAGATATAAATGCCTGCCGAAGCGGGCAGTAAGGCGCTTGCTTCAATCTCACAGAAAATTGCAGATTTAATAATCAGATCTGACTTGGTTAGCTAAAGAAATTGTTCTCATGTCTTGTGATTTTCCTCTACCAGGAGAGAGAAAGGCACAGGGAAGGAGAATAATTCCTCCATGCTCCTACAGCGGTGACGGGCTTATCAAAGACCTTCCACTAGTAATGTTAAGAAGCAGCCAGCATCTGGCAGGGCCTGAGATCCCACAGTGGGAAGCACAGTTCTCTGCTTTTCCTGAGAGTTTTGGATGAGACTGGCTTCATCCGTGGCTGAACAAGAGGGGAATCAGGAACAGCAAAAGCCCTGGTGCTGCTTCAGTTCTGTCTCTTTGCATGGTCAGATGGCTGAGCCTGTCAGGCTGTGGGGAAAATTATGACACCTTTCCCTTCCATGGGATTTTAAATCTTAAAGATTGGATTTTCCAAGGCATTTAAGCACTTACAGGAGCCTAATGGGATGTGTACACACCTAGGTTAGAAACTAAGCCATGCTACACGTCTTACGTAGGTGACAGAGTATTTGGGCACTAAGGTGACCACGTACTTGCCCTGTACCCAGCTTTCCCCACATATGTCCTTGCTCTCCAGGCATACCAGCTCAGGTGCAGGTTCTCAGTATCTCAAAAGTCCTTTACAAAGTCCAAATGGTGGGTTGTCTGCAGTATTTGTAGTGTAAACGTCAAACAAGATATTTATATTACTTCTTGGAAAATTCCAGAGAGGGCTATGGTCACACACTAGAAAGTGCTCAAATATTTCAAGACGCATCAGGGCAATGCAACTGTCTTCCACAGGAGTCCGGATAAGTTCAAGCAAACCTCCTTTGGGAAATACTCCAGCGACTTCCTTCCATACATTACAGTTACCATCCCACTCATGGTATTTGTGGTGGATTTTATGCAGAGGATTACCTGTCTGGTAGTAGTACAAAGCAGACAGGTTCATGACCAGTTTTCACTGTGTGTTGAAAAATAAACATCCTTTAGATTCTTTGGCAAGCCCAAGTGAGAGCAATATTGACAGCTATTTAGCCCATTTCCCACATCAGTTTAATACCTCCTAAAACAATACGTGCTTTGCTTCTCACCTTTTATCGTTTAGCTCAATTTTTGGCTTTTGTATTTTTTGCCATGACAGACACCATGCTTATTCACAAATTCCCAAAACTTTCTCCTTTCAGACTTAAAATTTTCCAGGCTTGGCCTTTCTCCAGGAGCAAGCATGCCTCTTCTCAGGCTGAGAAACAAGGAAAGTTAAAAGAAATGCTCAGTGGTACTCTGAAAATAGTCTCACAACCTCTCAGACCTCAACATTATAACAAAAGTATTCAGGTATCAAAGCTGATTTTTTAATTGGAGTAGTCCTCATCAAAGGAAGGTATTCATAGGAATTAGGTCTGATTTGTTCAACTTTTGACCCAGTGGATGAATTCATGCTTTATTGTGTCACTGAAGAGCTCTCCCAAGGCCAAATCCTAATAATGGCTCTGGCAGACAAGCTCTTGCCAACTTTGCTGTGATAGTTGAATATGTATTTGTCCTCTCCCCTCAATCTTCTCTGCTAGTTTCTCTGCCCCTCTTACAGAAGATGTTAAACCCTTGTAGCAGACTTGGCCAAGGCTGATGTAACAGGGGCAACTGAAGCATAAATTTCTTAAATTGTTCTTGAAGATGATTTAGAGCTAAGACACCAGTCTGTGATCTGGCGTGCCTTCACAGCAGGCACTTGTCCAGCTCTGCTGGAGGGCTCTAACCTTCGGTGGAGGAGCACCAGCACACACCAGCTGTGAGAGGTAACCTCAACATCAGCTTCAGCTGTTCACTCCGTGAATGCCAATAAGAAGGGTCAGCCCTTGATCCTGAAAATACTTACACATGTGAGCAGTTCCAGGAACTTCAGTGGGGCTTGAAGTTAAATTGGCACGTAAATGTTTGCAGAAACGGGAGCCTGCATTTGCACAGGGTCGAGCTAAGAAAGCTGCAGTTCACACGCATTGGATCAATAAGTTTCTGCAGTGAAATCGCACTGGAAGAAAAGTCCTCCAGTCCAATTTAGGCCTTCTTCCCTTCCCAAATGCATACTGAGATTAGGACCAGCCACCTCCACAACTCCCTATCTTCCAGAATATCTAGAGACCACTCCTTGACTCTTGTGGGTGGCAGCAGCATGGAGAGGCTAAGCATGATGCCCTCCTTGTACAGCCTCTTTGGCAAAGAGCACAACCTCAGGCTCTATTTCTCCCCAGAGCCACCATCCAGGTGAGCCTTACACCAGCGAGTGTTCCTGTGCAGTTTCATGAGCAGACCTAGAAGCAGCCACTGACAAGGGCTGTCCCTGACAGCATGACACCAACAGGTCTTCATGCTGGCAAACTCCATGGGGCCATGGGGCAGCCCTTGTCCCGCTTGCCCAACCCTTTGCAGGCAACCCAGCAGATGGGGGAATATGTAACTATCTACATTTGGAGCTATTTTAGCTTCTTACTCACTGGCCAGACATCCTGAATTGAATCCTTGGCTAGCTATGCTGCTGAGTAACCCAGTGATATAAAAAGGCTTTTCTTCAGCGAGAAAGCAGGTAGAGCCAACAGTACCAGCCTTTGGGTGCTTAGACTGAAGCACCTAAGCAAAACTAGCCCAAATTTTTCAGGAGTGCTGAGCACACTGAGATCCTAGTATACTTTCAGGTACATCAAGGCACTCTGAAGATGTCCTCGGGGGCTCTGATGGCTCATTTCCCAGAGAGGCTGGAAGCACTTTCCAGAACCCCCCCTTAAAACCCCCCTTGCCTCCCTCTCCTCCCACTGGCTCTGCATCCCAAACCCTTACATCTGTGAAGGGCTCAGACGCTGAAGTTCTGTGACAAGTGAAGCCCAGACTGCCCCTGATTGTTCCTGGGAGAAAAAGTGGCAGCAAACCACCCCTCTGCCCCGCCACGTCCAACAACTCTCTACCAAGCCTGTCAGAGCTCTGACGCCGCTGGAGCCTTCGCTTTGTGTTTCATTAAGGTACCTAATGAACACACCAGTGTGCAGGGGCACTCTCTACTGACTGGACTGGAAGTCTTGTACCAAGCAGATCCCACATAAACATTTCCAAAGATTAAAAAAAGTCAGTTGTAGGAGCAGCCACAAAATGCATCAAGGTAGTATTAAAGTAGCATATTTTAAGCCAGCAAAAGTAATGAAGTTACAGAGAAATCTGTACTCACAGTATTATATACTAGCTTTTCATAACACTGTCACAAAAACTATTTCTCATATATTACAGTGCAAAAGGAAGCCTTCTTTTTCCTCCACTGTCAAAGAGACACACCCTGGCTTTTGCCGTTCTTCAGCAGCCAGTATTTCTGCTTATTTAACGTGCAGACCGAGAAGGTACAGAGCAAGATGTCAGAGCATATCCCCCCGTCCTCCACCGCCCCCCCGCAGCCCCCTCGGGCAGCAGGGGTGCCCCAGCAGTGCGGCTCCCACCACCAGCCCCACTGCACGGCAATTAGCCAGTTCTTGGGCGCAGATTTGTGGCTTAGCCCTTAAAAGCTGTTTCATAAATATTCGATGGCCTTTCCGACAGGGTAATGTGCCTCTGTGACATTAAAGAGGAAACTCTGTGAAGGGGAGGGATGACAACAAATTTATCCACCAATAGCACACTCTTTTGGCACAAAAGCACATTCTTATCTTTACATCCCATAATGAGAAGGCAGGGACAGGACTGTTGCTACAGCTCTCTGGGTGGGTAGATGCACAGTGCAAGAGAGGGGTGGCTGTAAGT
>NW_009722145.1:30881-42864 GCF_000703405.1 Apaloderma vittatum | reverse complement strand
GGTTTTCCTAAGCCCCCGGGTGAGGAGGACTTCTCACACGATGTCAGACTGCGAGGGACTGCCTGTGGGTAAGTGCCAGATTTATATTTACCCCAGTGTCCTGCCGACTAGTTCACATTCTCAGATTGCAAAGTCACACACGAAGCCGCTCGCTTACGAAGGGAGACGGAGCTACGAAGGGAGACGGAGCTGTGGCAGGGAGAGGAGAAACTCCCTGCAACCACTGCAGATCCTGGTGCAGTTCCTTAAGAGTCTGTGCTGGAGGGCTGCCACCGGGTGGGTAATGCCTGGATTTTCTCTAAAGGCGCAGGGGCTGAATAGGAGGAAGGTTTCGGTAATTCAGGCAGATGGTCTGAAGTGTCTGTGTCCGGAGAGATGATGGTATCGATGTGTGCGTAGGCTCGAACTCGCGAAGGAGAATTTCTGGGGATGGGTCCAGCAGGACTAAGCGCGCTGTGTATGTGTCCTGCTCGTGCCTTGATAAATGTTCCCGGATGGTAATGGACGCAGCAAGGGCAGATAAATGTAAAGCAAAGGGTTTGTTTGCTGAAAGGAAGTAGAAATGCACCATATTTTCAAAATAAGTGCCGTACATGTTTTGCTTAAATCTGGGAAGGCGTCCTTTACTAGCACTTGTGGCTGTGTATGTCAGCCTTCACTGAGCAGGAGAGCTTGTCAGCAAGAAGCATGTTTCTCAGCTGTTTTTTTTGTTTTGTTTTGTTTTAGAACTTCTATAGAAATTGTACTCACTAGACCATCTGCACAAAAGGAAACTCTTGTTAGAATGTAAGACTTATTCCCTGCCAAGGCATTTTACTAATAAAGAGATGGACCACTCAAAACTTTATTTATTTATTTTTTTCTTTTGCCACGGCAAGCAGCATTTCCTTTTTTCACATATGTATATATACATATCACAGAATCACAGAATGTTAGGGGTTGGCCATCGAGTCCAACCCCTCTGCCAGAGCAGATACACATGCACATACTGTGTAGCACTTACGTTTGGCTGGCCTCTGCAGGCTGTGTGTCAAGAGATGAGGATCTGGGCTAAAAAGTGAGCTGGAGAAGGAGAATACTGCTGCAGTGCTTTTTTTTTCCCTCCTCTCTCTGCTTCCATTTTTTAAAAAAACCAATCCCAAATCCAAAAATGCGCACTCATAACCAGAGTGGAAAAATATAAATTATGTATATGGTGCAGAGTGAACTGCACCGTGTGCAATTGCCTGTGCTGTTGCTTTCACTATCTGAAGAGAGGGGAGATGAGTATTCCTGCTTACCTCCTCAAAGGGCTGAGCTGTTACCCAGCAAAGTTTCCCTTCTTCAGGCCATGATTTTGAGGACTTGACCTCAGTTTTCTTGTTAAGCACTCTGAATTGAGGGTGGGATATTTCAGGATGGCAGTGACAGTATTTAGCAGGCATCTGATATTAATGACGAAAGTGATATTGAGCGTGCATGGCATGTTGTGTGCAGAAGTTACTGATATCTCAATTACCTTTGCTGCTGAAAGGACCTGGGAGGTTTCCTCCAGAAAAGCATTCGTAGATGCATTGTTTGTGGTAAGGAAGAAGGTTGTTATGAGCAGGAGTGGAAAGTAAAGGTAAAGTGAGTTTAGATGTGGATTAGAAACATGCAAGCATACACAGAGGAAAGGTTTGTTTTGTCCTGTTCCCCCAATAATCCTCCCAAGCCCCCAGCTGGAGCTGGCTCTTTCTCCAGCCCTGTTCCCTGGCCATGGGGCTCACTCTGCCCTGTGCCGGGCACAAATCACCAGTCACTGCCAAGTGGTCACCCCCTGCCTGGACCTTGCACAATTTTCTGGTTCATGTACATATAGATCCGTGCGTGCATATATGCATGTATAAATGCACGCAACACCAGCACTAGAAATGGAAATGGTGGCACTTCTGCACAGTTATTAAACAATTTTAGTGAACCAGTTTCTGACAGCTTGCTTTTCATGTCAAGGTATTTCGAGATCAAATAATTTTCTTTGTGGTTATTACTCTCTTACTAGCTAGTTCATGGTAGAAAGCTTTAGCAGTAAAAACCCTGTAAAAAGAGTTGCAAAAAATCAGCATCAAACATTCTAAAATAATGGTTAGCGTCCACTAGTGTAGAAACACCACTTTGCTGAATCCAGTAAGCATACTAGGCCTAGTGTTGTACTTTAAAAACCCTTGGTTTTGAATGCGGCCAGATAATATAGCTGCAAAAAGTTGTTGCAGTGACAGATGTCATTAGCACCGCAATGTGGCTGGGATCCAGAACCCTGCTTATAACACAAACCATACAGATGTATGCATGCGCCCATGTATACACATGCACACAGCTATAAATAAGTTCAGCCAAAGCACAATATTCATGTCAAGAGTATGTATTCCTTCACCAACCTCTTTGCAAAGGGCATGCCTCATGAACAACCTGGAGAACTGCAGTTTGTGGTTACAGTAAATTAATGCCAGAATTTTTAGACCACTTTCAGCCTACACAAGAATGTAGCAAGAACAGCTGCATAATTATTCCTTCAAACAAGCAACTCAGAGAGAACTGCTGAATGTAATCTTTGAATTAAATAGCTGGATATGAACGGGTCAATATATCACTAATTTTTTAACAAGAAGCTTTATTCAGTAAGAGTATCCTGCTTCTACACTGGAAATGGTTATGCAATTTTTCAGGATGAAAGCATTGGGTGTTTTAAGTTCTCTGTTTTATGTTAAATTCCAACGTGGCTGCACCCTTTCATTGATGTGGAATGGAAAATCAAACATGTGATGCAAACAAAGTTTTATTTTGTTGCTTGAATGCAGCACAGAAGGCATAAAAAAAAAAGGATCCTCAATGTCAGACTGCAGATCAAATGTAAGCAAGTGTACAGTCCTTTTGGGCTGAATTCCTACCACAAAAGGCACTTGAAAGCATTGCTATCAAAATGATCTATTAGTGAACAGAATTCTAAAATTTACACCATTAATTTCCCATTGCAACACAGGGAGATAAAGAAAAAAGAAAGATCAGTCACTTCAGGACAAATGCACTCCTATTTCTTTCTCGTTAGCAATTATTGACATACGGATGCTATCCATTAGTGCCAGCTACATAGATTTCCTGTCATTCCTACATGGAGATAAAAGAAAAGCACATCAATTATTTAAGTGTTTCCTCTTGTGTGCATTATTTTTTTCTTGTAAGGAGACACAGCTCAGTCTCCGTGTGACTGAACAGCTTTTCACGCACCCAGCATTTTGATTAGGAATATATGAGTCATGATGGTTCTGGCTCTTAATACAATCCCTTTGACTTCAGAAAAAACTCTGAAGTCACGCAAAGGTTCTTAAAGTGCCTCTTTCCTTATTTTCTCTTTTCTTATTTCAGCCAAGGACTGACTTTGAATGGCTTGGGTTACTTTTTGTGGATAACGTCATTGTTGCAATAATTCAAGATATTCAGCTGTAATAGATGAAGAACATATTGCTGAAGAGGAGTAGATATTCAGACACTGGAATTCTCATATGCACATAGTTTCTCTGTTATTTGCTACAACAGGGCTAAGAAGGGGAGAAACAGAATTGATGTAGCTTGTTCTGCAGCAGGTGGCATACAAATCTAACTGAATTTCCTTAAAATTCCTCCCAAACTTTGATTGGCCTTGTTTCAATAGAGGAGGGAACAAGACCTTTCATCTGAAGTATGTTCCTGACTCTTTAGCTAAATACTTCCTTTCAAAGCTAAAATTACACATTTCAAACCTGTCTTTAAGACAGACTAGAGCCAATTTGCTAAAATTGGTGTTTTCAGAATTAGAATATCTCAGAAGCCTACGGGAATTTAGATTTCTTGAAATTCAACACATGTTCTGCACTGTCATGGGGAGTCCATTTAGCTCAGTCAGAGAGGCTGCTAGTGAGTGAGACTTCTGTCTCCTACACTTGGCTGTCTCTAAACAGCCACTGGGAATAAAACACAGTGCAAATATATTTTAGTAATAAAAAAATCATTAGCAATGACTCAGCACATGCATGAGCAGTACTCCTGTCAAATAAAATTGCCCATTTTCTCATACTGATGTTAGAATAGAACTATGCTTTAAATTAATCTTTCATCAGATTTGGTAAAAAACATCTAGCCTTTTGCAGATAACTCTGTGTGCCCCATAGGGCTGGAGCACTGGTTCTGCTTTGCAGCCTACACCTTAGGTAAAAGTTCTTGACTCAGACACTAATGTTGCCACGCAAGTTGTCCTGCCAAATACCACTGTTTGCAGGGTGAGACCCTAAAGTGAAAAGCAAGACACTGAAATCACCACGCAGAATTGCTGTCCAGACTGTATTTACTACGCAGGGACAAGCAGGGACATGGCAAGAGTTCTTCAGCATATCAACCCAGCTACCTGCTGCAGCTTAGAAAGGTAATGGCACGTCTTAGGCATCTCAAGAGAGCAGGCTGCAGGATGAGCGACAGCTCCTGACCCCACCAAAACCAGCAGCATTTGCTTGCATGCTCGGAGCTCCCCTGGAGCCTCCCCCAGCCAGGGAAAGGTGGGGCCAAGGTGCAGAGTCTCCCATATCTACAGAGGTGGATTTGCACTGTGAGGCACGAGCAATCTTGCAACTAGTACTCTTGGAAACAAACAAAAAAAGACATACAAAGCTTTCAGGTTTGGGAAAGAATGGGGTGAATCCCAAAGGAAGAGTGTCTATGAATGACTGCCACTGCAGCCCTGCCATTGAAGCTGTGCAGCCTTGCTCAGGTCGCTGGAGTTAGGTGCCACTGCAGATTGCCTGAAGTCTTCTGGGGATCTCGTCTGACGGTCTATGAGTCCAGCCTTGCTCTTGGCTGACTTGCTACATGCCACAGCCAAATTATTTAAACATAATCTGCAGCTGCAGCGGACATGGATGAATCAAACATTTAAAGAGGGAAGGTAAAAATGTCTGATGCTCAATATGAATCCTCAAGAAGAATTTCCAAATGCCAGCATTTACACCATTTAGAATCATAGAATCATTTAGGTTGGAAAAGACTTATATGATCATCATCTTCAAATTGTGGCCTCGCCAGTGCCAACTACAGTGAGACATTCACCATCGTAATAGTATTAAGAACCAATAGTCAATTTTTGCAAAGCAATGAGAACCTGGAACTTTCTGTATTATTTAACAGGATTTTAAACTAATGAACACCTCACAGAAACTCTGATCTTGATGTACATACCTCTTGGCAAAGTCATTTCCCTTTTCATTTGGGAAGTCAGGTCAGAAGATGAGTGTTAACTACTAGAGTCAGTCACAAATTTTCCAGCAGAGTGTTCTTCCATTACAAAATACAGAGGCTACCGTATTAAAATGCAACATTTTATTACATTTCTAAAGACTACATTTTGAGAACTGAAATTGAGTGGGAAGCAAGACAAAAATTCTTGCAATGCTTGGGTAAAACGAAACTGAACATCCAGGTTCACTGGCCCAGTTTGATGCAAATGAAACTGAAATCCGCAACTTCCCTGGCAGCTGAGAATCTTCCTGCCAACCTGCTCTATTTCTCCCCTTGGAAATGCCGTGGGTCCTGATCTGTCTGAGCACTGCCTTGAACAGTGGAGGCTGTGTGCTGATGGGGAGAACACTAACGATAATGAAGCAATCATCATTTTTTTGCAGTTTTAGAGAGGTTTTGGAACATGAGGCAAACATACAAGGCAAAATGAGTGACTCTGGTGTCCCAGGAATCCATGCAAGAAAAACTCCAGAAGGAGATTTATGGTGACAAACAAGCCCCACTGAGATGCAGAGTTGGGAGCTTCACTGAAGCACACCTTAAAGCTCTCTTTGTCCATGAGGCATTTCAACACTGTGATCCAAAAGATTCAGACAACAGTCTGCACATCACCTGTGTGCAGCATTCACCTGCTTCAGAGGCTGGTGAGGGCTGAGCCTTGGTTAAAGGACTCCCTGCTGAGGAGGGACTGCCACCTTCAAACACTTTCAAAGCCATGAGGCTGCAGTAGCCCAAAGGTAGCCTCTTCTCATCTACCTTCTCAGATCTTTTGTTGGGGAAAAAAGTGTTTTTTCATTTGGGAGAAACCTGAGGCCTCCCAAATCCACACAGCTCTTGCTTCAGTACTGAGAAAGGGAGAGATCAGGAGGGCTCAGAGCAACTCCCCTTTTGCACTCGGATAAAACACCACAGATGGCAAAGCTAGTTCTTTGTCATCAAAAACAAAGAGGAAAAAAGCTTCTCTCTTTTGCAGCCAGGCTTATTCTCAACAAGGGTTTAGCCAAACGAACGTTCCTGTACGTAGCTGTGTAGTTCAAGCCCCATCCATTACACATAATGTTATTTCTTAAAATTAGGTATAATGTTTGTAAATTCTGGAAATACGAAAAAGCCAGACTCTGCTGCCAACTCCCTTTTTTCCCTCTGATGCTTTGCTGAGAGGTAAGCACAGAGTAAGCACATCTTGTCCCATCTGGGACAACCAGCGTTTTGGATGAACTGGGCTCGATGGCACGGAGTGGTGTGTGTCCTGTGAGGGTGTGTACACTTCATTTTGGAGGTTTGCTGCAGGCAGTGTGGGAGCAGCAGGACCTCCCTGGGGCTTGGTGGTAGCTAGGTGGAAGCTGACTTTGTTCCAGGAGTGTCGAGAGCAAAGGCATGGGGTTGTGCTGCATCTTCAGCATCTGCATTTAAAGTGTATCAGGGTGAGGGGTCCTTCTGCAGATGAGGCTAAATATTTGGCTGTCAGTCAGAGGCTGAATATTTCTAAAGCAAAATGTAAGTGTGCTATGCACTACTTGGGCTCCAAGGGGCAGGTACCTGAGCTAGTGGGAGGTATCTGAGCCAGCAGAGACATTAACACCCATTTTCAGAAGTCTAAGTTTACAGAAATGTACTGAAAACATATGAATCATAAATCATATCTGGGAGTATATGAGATGATTTTTTTTTTTGTCTGGGAGAGAGTGCTGAAGAAGGAGAGCTCTGTCATGCAGTCATTAGAGACAGGTGAAGATAGCACAAAATTTGGCAACTGGGATGCTGGTCAATGATCTAGTTAAGGAAAAAGCAGATGCTACATAGTTCCCAAGTGCTCCTCCTCTCCACTCCACACATTGACAGTAGAATTTTTTGCTTATCTGTAGAAATACTTGGAAGCTGGGGTTTGTCCCAGGGTCTGTGAGCAAGAGCACTTGCAGAGGCTGTAGAGCACATTTCTAAGCAGTCTTACTCCATGATGTTTGCAGTAACTCAGGGCATGCAAAAAAAAGCTGATGTATTTTTTCTTTTCCTCTCCTCCTTGCCTCACAACTTCTGCAGCATTTCCAACATAGTCTGTGTTAAGCCATTGGCATTTAGAAGCCATAATTGCATTTAACAGTCACTTCTTGCTGTCTGGAGCCCTCTCTTGCTACAGACCTGGTTTACAGCCAGTAATTTATAGGGTGGAGCACCCTTCCCTTATTTTGCCATTCAGACTCTGAATTAAAGGCCCAGTTTGTCCTCTCACCAATCTGATGAGTGCCCAGTCTCTCACCTACATATTCAGTTGCTTCTCTGTCCCTGGCACTTCTTTCCTTACTGTCTGTGATCAGCTTCCTCCCCATGCACTAATGGTTTCCACAGTTAAATTCATAGCATTCAGGATTCCCTTACATCTCAGACCTCCTCTAAAACTCACCTAAAAGATTGGTGAGGTCCCCCAAATATTTTCTTTCTTGTGGGAAATAAATTCTGGGGCATAAAATGGACTCCTGATGAATGGCAAGTGCTGGGCATAGCTCTGCTGATAGTGCCCAGGATCAGTTCTCCGAAGGAGTCCTGGGTTTCATGGAGCAGCTGAAGTCACTGTTGAGTCATCAGGACACATGGGAGCTGGTCAGAGCTCCTCTTTGGTTCTGCACATGGTCTGTCAATCACAGGAATAGCTTTTGGAGGAAAAGCTTGTTGCTGTGAGCCCTCACTCAAACAACTACAAAATGTGATCAGCAAATTGGCCGGGGCCCTTTTAAGGAATCACAACAAATTCCAAGATTGTTTATAAAAGTACAGTGCTATCCCCATTACAGATAGCAGGGAGTTTTTCAGAGAGGAGCCAATGTTTTTTTCATCATCTCAGACAGCTCCTCCCAAACCCCCAGTGCCCCATCTCTTCTCTGAGCACCGTTTAAATGGCTCATCTTCCATCACTTCTGTGCTCCTTGAGAGAGCAAAGATTTTCATACACACCAGCTGGTGCAAGGACATGAAACGAAGAGTTTGGGGGGGTTGCTTGAAAGGTTTAGGTCCAAAATCCCCTTATAAATCCGTTGACACTACAAGCCAAACTTGGCATTTCACATAGTTCTCATCCCTTTTGCTGATAAATATCTTTACTTGCTGCCTGCTCAGCACATGTGCACAATGTGCTTGTTGTAGAGCTGCAGTATATGCTATGACTTTGCCAGTACCCCTCCATCACACAGCACACCCAGAACACTTCCCAATAACTAATAAAACCATCATGAAAATGGTAAAATCCTTGCTGCTGCAACCAGTGGTGGGGCAGGAGTCCCAGGGCTATTGTCTGGGGTGTATTTGTGTGAGTAGCAGCTTTCCTAGTTCACTGGGATGGGCATGATCATTCCTAATTCTCTTCAGAAGCTCTGAAGAGAAAATGACCCTGCACTTCAGCAGTTCCATGTGGTGTAAAAAAGTGTCAAACCCCAGCAGGCAGCCAGCTAGGCAGGCAAGAGGTCTCCAGCCTGAAGCCAGGCTTGAGTGAAAACTCTTGTAGCTAGACAACTTGCCTGAAAAGGTCTTGTTGACACAACACAGGAGTAAAAACACACAAGAAAGATGCATATGCAACAGCTGAACACCTAAGTGTTATCCACAGATACTCAAAAACCTATAAAGGCAAGAGAAAACCGTGTGTGCCTGATCATTTCACGGGAATTAAGAAGAACCTAGCTTCAGGTTAAACTTAAAACTTGTGCATCTTCTGCTCTCTGCGAGAAGGAAGAACTTTGGGAGTCTGATCCAGATCCCAGAGGAGTCTGTCCATTCACTGCAAGGAATTTGGATCACAACTCTAAAAATCTCAGAAATACCTTTACCAACTTGACCCATAGGTACAGACTGTGACTGCATGGGCTCGGTTCTTTTCCTTAAGACAGCCAGCCTGAGCCCAGTGCTGTGTGGCTGGTGAGGTCTGCAGGGTGAGACCTCTCCAGTGAACACTCTCATGGTGCGTGGGAAGCACTGTGCGTTAGTCACTCTTTGTCCCAGCATTATTGCTCGGAGAAATGCATCTATATTTACACCTAATTAAAACTCAGTGAATGTTTCGTATTTTCCTTACTGAAACATTGCTAGATATGGCTTAGTAATAAGTCACAGCCATGTGTGTGGTATTATTCAGAGTTTATATACGAGAAATTGAGGCACAGCAAGATCAAGCCAAAACCAGTTCCCACTGATGTGGGTTTCTAATCAGAGATGCTGAGGAGCTCTTCTTTCAGAGCACCCAGCACAGCATCATATTTCATATGTTCAAACCTTTTTGGCAGCTGTGAGTGTTGGGCATATCCGTAAATCAGATCCATGGTCTCTGGGCCAGTATGAGGAGATGAGGAATGCGCCACCAGTGACCGTTTGTGAAAAGCCTGGTTTACACAGCTGCTCTGTGGAGCAACTCTTCTCCAGTTCCCAGTAATACTTTCCAAGCTGACCTAGCCTGAAATATTCCTTGATCTTCCTGGAATTGCATTCTTTATCTTGTTCAGTATCGCCAATAGGTGAAGCTGTGTCACTATGATAAACAGCTTATTGGAAACACATATGTCATGAAATATAAGATACTCTGACACCTCATAACTAGATCTCTAGCAATAAGTGTGTTTGTTATAATAATGACTTTGATGCTATACCAATTGTTTGGAGATGCTCTACGGTGCCTATAGCCTCACACATGAGGGCCTCTGGTACAGGCAGCTAATCCGTGGGTCACTAAATCTGTCATTTTTAACAGCTCTTCTGCCCCAAATAAGAGGGTCTCAGGTTTGTCCTGTTGCTACAACAGTCAGATCACACTCATCTGATTTAGGCATGAGATTTTGATCCATTTATGCTGCAGGCATACGGACTGCATGTGGAAAGGATTTTGAGAAGGAAACTATTATTTCCTGTATCTATCATAAATTCCAAATTCAGGCATAAGTGTTTGAAAACAGACAGTGCATTGATGAGATGGAAGCAATTTCTCTGGGAAATTTCGTGTAAACTGTTTGATTCATCTTAGTGCTACCAACTCTTTGATGTTTATCATGAGCCTCCTAGGATTTGTTCTAATTTCCTTTTTTTCTAAAGCTGCGTTTCTTGGGTCATGAGATTTGGTGGTTGTCAGGATGTCTACGCACCGTCTGTTTTCACCCAGTCAGCAACATATGGAGAGTCTTATGCCGCTGGAGAGTGAGGGTGTTTTTTTCTGAAGTTTTTGTCAGGTATTTAAACATCTAAGACATAGGGAGAAATATCATGTGGGAAAGTGCAAGATAATATGCAGTGTCTGGAACAGATCGGCAGGCTGAGGCAGACAGTACTCACATGTGTAGGCTGGAGAATAATATTTCTCTAAGAAAAACTTTCCTTTAAAACACTAAAAACATTTTTACATGTTTTCATTATGAGTCATTTAATGAAAAAATCTGGAAAACTCCAAGGAAAGGAATCAATCTACTCACAGCTTTTCACAGGACGAGTGTTTTCTCAGAAAACTCCTCTCCTACAATTATTTGGTTTCTTCAGATCTTTGGGGAGCCTCCCTGCACACGAAGTAGCTGAAGAGTCTTTTTGCTGTCCTTTACTATTCCCTCATACTGCAGGGGCAGTAGGAAGACAGCTCTTCACTCTTCTCCCGCTGCATTGGAAGGAGACCACCACTGAGAAGTGACTGGATGACACATTTTTACTGAGGCATGAGTCTCCTTTCACTGCTGTTGAAGCCTCACTGCTGAGATTAATCAAAATATAAATGACATCAATGAGGTTTCGGCACTGTTTTGGGCTCCGGGGATGCAGAAGGACCATGAGACCCCGGGTGTGAGCATCTCCCTGCTTCATGCTGCCGTCGGGACCACAGCAGGACAGAGCCAGTTCCCGGAGCAGCACACGTGCTGTGTCCCTTGCTCCAGGGTCAGGTGTTCTTGCAGGAAAGAGGAGGCAGAGGAGCATCCCGAGGCAGAGGATCATCCCAAGGCACCTGAGAAAACTCATTACTCTATAGCTATGAGACATGATGCTAGCTCAGAGCTGAAAGTCTCTGTTCTGTCCAAGGGGAAGATACAGGCTTGGAAAACAGTTAGTTTTCCTAAATTGGTTTTACTTTGTCCTCCAGAAATGTGCCTCAAAATTGAGTGCACGTTTAGCATTTGCTTTCATTTCCTAATGAAGTTCAGCAGCTGGGTTATCCTAGATAATGGTGCCAAATATTTAAAGATTTCCTTGTTCCAAGGCAATTGCTCAATTGACAATCTGCCTCGTTAATTAAGCTGTCTTCAGGGGCAGAGGAGAACTGGAGGCAACTGGACTCAATAATGGGTTGATGGGAAGGTGTGAGTCCATCTCTGCACAGCCCTGAGCCCGCCCAAACAGCTGTGTCTCTGCCACTCAGATCACCTGCCCTCTCAGGAATGAACTCGGAGTTGTTTGGAGTGAGGACCCAGCACAGGGAAATCACATCTACTTTCCACTGCTCCTTGGCTTCTTCGCTGCAGGCCAGCCTGTGTACACCACTGAGGAGTAAATGCAGCTGGGGAGGCACCCTGTAGTACAGCTTCTCCAGGCTTGGTCTTGCTCTTCTGTGGGAAATCACTCATTACTTGCAATGAGTTCCAGACCCGTCCTCTCAGCAGTTAGTAACACCCGATGACTCCATGTACATGAATTTCTGTGTGTTCAACTGGTATCAAACATCTACAAAAGCTGTGAAAAGTCAGCAGGA
>NW_009722145.1:0-30850 GCF_000703405.1 Apaloderma vittatum | reverse complement strand
ATGTTATTTCTTCACCAAGCTCAGTCTACAGTTAGAGATAGCCCTAGGTTTCTGTTCAGAGCTGGAGTTCAGTTCAGTAAAAGGTTATTAGATCCTGGTTTCTGTTCCCATTTTTTCCCAAAAGTCACTTAGCAGAACTGAGTTATCTTCCTTGTCCAAACCCTCTGGCTACTGATTATGCTTGGCTGCCTTCTCTGTGTTTTCAAGGCTCTATCCTAAATTTAGACAAGGAGGAGAAATTTCTCCTCTGCACCTTCATTTTGTGGTTAATCCGTTGGCTGCTGTGGGCACAATGTGATCTAAAAATCCCATTTACTGCACAGCAAAGCGGGTCTGGTCAAAGAAGACTGATTTCTTCTTGCTACCTGCAAAAACGCCACAAGTCCCTCATGTGAAGGGCCCAGGCCTCATGCCCTGAAGGACACTGCTGCAGAGATTTCTTTCCTTTCTTATATATTACCTTAGGCAAGTACTTCTTAAAAATTACCTGTCTTCAACTGTGTATGTGGTTCTCAAGAGATCCTAAATAAGTGATATCTCTGCCACAGTGGTCCCCAGAAACACCCAGTCTCAGACCTCTCTGGCCCTTCCTCTGGTTCTTCCAGTCCTGCCCATCTGCTGCTGCCTTCCTTGCTCTGCCCAGCAGCAAGTCCTGGGGAAATATATTGATTTTATCTAGAGGTGGTATAGGAGGCATCAAAATTCCAATCATAAGAATTAATGGGAGTAAAGTTTTTGCGTCTGAATACTCACAAAGTAGAAATGCAAAACTCATTTTCTGCTTGGAGTGAAGACTAGGAGAAATTTCTTTGCACTTATTGGAGGAAAGCTGCTTTACTATTTTCACATCTTTAATAAAGGCAGGTTTTTCCAATTCTTGTGCAATAAAGGTGGAATTCTACCAAGTATCCGATGATGACACAAATACCAATAATGAAATACAAACCAGTTGCTCATGTCACTGAAATCTCAGAAGGGAATTACAGCCTTTAGCAGGGTTCGTCTGAGGTATACTACTTAAGGTAATAGGGCTGGACAATCTCATTAAGATTTATTTCCACTCCATTTAAACATGGGTTCAAAAGTACAGCTGGAGCTGTACTGGTTTTATCTTTGGCTTATGAAAGAGATTGGAAAAAGAAGTAAACAGAAGCACAATTGCTCAATTGGCTGGGCCAGGAGACTGTTGTATATAGCAAACACAGGCTTGGGCCCAGCAGGCTTGGAGGATGAGGAAATCAAAACAAAATTTATCCTTATTATATTGCATAAGTTTGCTTTCCCTCCCTCCTCCTTCCCCCTGAATTTAAGAGATATTGCATCATTCCAGGAGAGATGGGGTAACATGACACAATTGCCTCTGCTCTTCCCTGGTGGTAGTTCATCATGCTCATTGGACTTGTTCCAGACCCAGACTTGTCCACACTCATTTGGGAAATGCGTGGTTTAGGAAAATACATTTTCAAACATTTCAGCTTGTGTTGCAGATTCCTTAAGTAGCCTGAGATGTTTACAAAGCTTCCAGCGCATTGGGCTTGTCGTCCCCCAGATAATGGTATGAGGCAAGAGTAATCCTTCTATCACTCTCTAAGTGTTTATTCTTGCTTCTGTTGAAGCATCCAGATTGTGGGTTATTTGGAAGCATTTACTTTCTCTGCTTCTTCAGTATAAAAGAAGCAGAGGACCTTTCCACCTGGGACAGGAGAATTTGCTAGATAGCAAATGCAGAAGCCCACAAAACTTGTTGTAGTTCTAGTAAGCTGGAATAGATACACTTGGATGCTTCAAACATTAGAGAGAAGCTGTGCCTATCAGAAGAGACTCGTGGTTGTTGTGGCCTGAAGTCCAGGGGCTTTGGGGATCAAACAGCCTGTAATCCACAGGCCAAGCTCAGGCTGCCAGCACCTCTCATAGCAGCAGCAGTGGGGCCATCCTAGGGCTCACCCTGGAGGCAAGGTGGGCTGGAGGGCTGCAGGGCCAGCACCAAGGGGGACTTCAGCAGGCAGATGATGTGAACAGCAGAAGACATGATCTCAAACACTTCCTTGGTGTTGCTTCCACATAGCAACATACCGTAGCTCCATCAGTGAACAGACTTTCTTATTTGGGCAAGACCTACTGCACTCTCACCCTTCTCAGATTTGGACCATCCTTTGTGGTTTACCAAGACCCAGGGTAAATGAGCACTTTCAGAGGCCCCTGGAGATACTGAGGCAGGCAGATGCATTTGGCCCTCTCCCACACTTTCTGTGAGAGACTCAGCTGGAAAGTAGATTCAGCATCACTATTCTTTAAGTATGATTTCCTTGGCACTTGTATAATGCATAAAAATGCACAATCAACACTGCCATGCAGGACAGGAATAAGATCTGTATGTTTGGAAGAAAAATAAAGGACCGAATAGAAACATAAATGGAGTCGGCAGTTCCAAGGACACATCACCATAGCATCAAACCACTGTTTACAAAACTTCTTTGTGAAGAAGTTTCCACAGGCTCTTTCCTTCACTTTTGGTTAAACTCAACAGAGTCACTGCTGTGGATTTAAACTCTCCTCCGAAAGGCCTGTAATCTAAACATGGAAACATTTAAGTCATGCACTAAACCAAGCAAATGAAGCTGCACGGTTTGAGCCAGAGCAGTGTGAGGACCCCCAGGCTGGTCCTGGCAGAACTGCAACAGCCTCATTGCACAGAGCAGCACCTAAGGAAAACCCTCTTGCAAGCCCCAGAGCTGCTCTTCTCGGATGAAAACTCCCATGTCATCCCCAGTGCTGCCATGCTGGGGGGGAGAAACCCTTGTGCAAGCCCCAGAGCTGCTGTCCTGGGAACCCAAGGCAGGGCCAAATCTAACAAGAGCTGCCCGGCAGCCTGACAAGCCAGGGCGTAAGGTGGCCCCGCTGCACCTCTGCAGCTGCATTTCCAGTGCTGCCCAGGGCATCCGTGCGCTGCCCCTCCCACAGGATGTAGGTGTGCTTCGGCCTGAAAGCAGCAGAATAAAGGCCCATCTGTTTTCAGTGGCTGAGCTGTGTGAAATACGGTTCAAACCCCGGCACGAAGCGGGGAAAATTAATTGGGTATTCCAATTTCATTCTGTCTTAATCTGGAATTATTAAGGACATTTGTATTTTTAAACACAATGTTTAACCTGACAGTGTCCCAATAAAATGCTTTAAATAAGCTCATTAGAATCTTCTGTGCTGTATCATATTTATTGCAATTAGCAAATATTAGTGGATCAGCTGAACTAAAAGTCATTTTTACTGTCCTGCTCCTCTTTTGTTCCTCCATCTCCTGCCTGTCATAACCTATGCATAGCCTAGATTAGATCCTTTCACACATCAGCCTTTCTGTCTGACAAGTCCTAAAGAAGGAGAAATAAAAAAAGGAATAGGAATAGAAAATTAACCATTAGGAGCTTCCGAGAAATCAAAAGAGCCTCTTAGATTAAGTCTCTCACCAGTGTTGAGGCTAGCAGCAGTGCCAGTGGCATTAGTGGTACTAATTCACTTAATTCCAGTATGATTCAGAATCATTTGTAGCTATCAGCTTATTTAGAGTAAATCCTCTTCCTCTCAGGTCTTTTGTTTGCGGACTCTTGATAAGCTACACTGCATATAAATGAACTCATAAGATACGTGAAGGAGGGATATATTTTCATTTGTACTGAAGTTTCATGCATGCAAATGCTACTGTAAACATACTAGTAATGAATAGTATTAATAGTTAATGAATCCAATGGTTATTTTGGTTTTGTTTTGGCTTTCGAGCCATTACTCATATATAAAATACAGGAAATGAAAGAGACGTTTCCCTGAATAAGGATAGAGGCCAAATATTAAAGATACATAGACCTTGCATCAGCCAGTGGCAAAGGGTGGCCCCGCTGGCCTGTACCCCAACCTGGATCTCACAGCATGGCTGCAATTTAGCCTCTGAGATCTTTCACGGTTTGTGAGTGAATCACAGGCTGCTAAAGCTACTTTAAGTCCACAGAGAGTTTGGGTTCTCAGGAAGGAGCAAAGATTTGGGTACCTAAGTCTCAAATCCTATCGTGAGCACCGGAGCTCCAGTGTGTCAGTTCAGACCTTTCAGAGCTCCAGTGTGTCAGCCAAGCCCAGCTTGCCACTTCTCTGTGGACCCACAGATACCTGAGTCCTGACATTGCTCAGCAGATAAGCACTGGTGCTTACCCTGCAGCCTCATGAGAGGATTCAAATCCTCTAGCTGAGGGCATGCTAATTAACAGGGCTGTGATGCTGTGACTGGACAGTTTGGAGAAGTATTTAGGAAATGGTGTGGAATTCCCCATGGCAGACCTCGACCTTTTCCCAGGCAGTGCTCTGTGGCTGTGCAGGGGAAGGACTACTGGTCCTCTGCCAGGCTCCAGCCCTACTTGGTTTGTCTGTGGTGCTAGACGTTAATGCTCCTTCCGCCCTGTGCTCTAACGTGCACTGCCGGTGTGTGATGATAGCTGGAAAAAAAGACTGTTAGCTTTTTTTTTTTCTTTTTCTGGAAAAGAAGGAAATAAAAGTGCCCCTGAAGATCACTTACTCGCTTAACAACTATATAAAGACGCATCTGATCATTATCTTCTTTGTATGTGAAGAACTTCCTGCAAAAATGTCAGACATGTGGAGCAGCAATCAGAAAAATGATTTTTCATTTACTGTAAACGTCAAAACTATCATATGAGGTTCAGCAATCAGAGTTCATTTTTCGGGCTTGGGCAATGAATGTCCATTCTGCAGCTATTAATAATCTAGATTTAAGGGCCCAATTCACAGATGTTTCCTAGTTTTCTGTTGGAGTTGTTTGGTCTCTATTTCTTTTCCCAGCTGACGCCCCTTCTTCTCAGTGCCCTCCGGTGGGACAGTCTGCTACTCCACCACTTGGAAATCAATGCCAGAATGTCGCTTGCAGGAGATGTACTCCAAGTGCTCACCATGGAATCAACAGGAACCCCCCAAGGCCATTGAATAGTGCTACATGTCATTGCTACAAGCAGAAATTATGAGTTGCAAGGTGCCTGGAGGTAGTCTGCAGTCTTGTCTGGAAATATTCATCCCAACTGTCTCATTCCTCGTTCGATCTTTTAATTGATTTCAGGGAGCTCAGCTTGGATTTACTATTAGAATTGAGCTAAAGTTCCTAAAATCCCAACATCTCATCTATTATTTTTGTTCTAAATTGTTTGATCCAAACAAGCACCAACTGACAAATGTTTCTTTGTGCTGTTGTGTCTTGCACAAGTGTAATCTTTATGGTATGTACTGGTTGAACTGAAAAATATCGTTGATACGTACTTCCATCATGTTTCCAGGGACGGATTTGGGACATAGTCTAGAGATTAATGTCCTGGGTGATAGTGAGGAGCATTAAAAGTAGGACCAAAACAGTATCAGTTTACATAAAAAGAGAAACACTAGCTGCAAAATTCACTACTGCACAGAAGAGAGCAGAGTATCTCATGGATGAATTTATCAGTATTTTAAAACTGTTCCTTTGGAGATGAAGCCAGCTTCAGCACTACAAACTAGTGACTGTATTCTAGTTATATTAGCTGTGATCTTGCACTAGTTGATTTACAGAAAATTTGAAAAGGAGACTAAATATTGTCTATAACATCCATTGCCAAAGAAAATGTAAGTGGTATTATTTTCAGCTGCTTAGTCATTCAGAGGGAGCCACAGCTCCCAAGTCTTGCTGTTTTTTGGCTGCTGGGAGCCAGCAGCTTTCCTCTTTGAGGGCGGGTCTGTGCATTCCTGGCTCTTGAGAGAAAACAGGGGTAAATCACAAATTTGCCAACTTTGCCTTGCGAATGTGATGTGTGTAGTCTAAGCATGTGCAGTACAGATCATGAACGTGCTGTTGGAAGGGAAAGTGTTTGAGGAAACTTTTGCAAATGGAAAGACAAAATGCTGGTATCCCTTGTTGTGCTCCAATAAGGACATGTCATATTACATGCAGATTGCCTAAAGAAATCACTACCTTCATCAGTGGTAACAACATTTCCTAACAAAGACAGATTGCGTTTACAGAGAAAAATAAGAAAGCTGGTTGCCAAATAATACCAGCAAGTATTTCATGAAAATACTCTTTCACCACTAAAAAAATTAATGACATTAAAATCTTGTTACATGTCTTGTCTAAACTGGGGAGACTAAATATTTGGTAACTAAGTATCACTACCCAAAGGTTTTGTTTATTATTCCCCAGTTCTCCTGCTGCAACTTAAAGGGTCATAAAATGACCCTTAGCAGCAAAAGTTAGAACCAGCTATATTTTATTAGTTACCAGCAAGTCTCCACATGAAAAGATTAAAGATGTGAGATCCCATTGCAGGGGGGGAAGGGAGAGAGAGATAAGGAAGAAAGGAATGAATGAAGGAAAGAAGGAAGGAAGGAGGAGAAGGAGAAGGAGGAGGAGAAGGAGAAGGAGAGGGAGAGGGAGAGGGAAAAGGAAAAGGAAAAGGAAAAGGAAAAGGAAAAGGAAAAGGAAAAGGAAAAGGAAAAGGAAAAGGAAAAGGAAAAGGAAAAGGAAAAGGAAAAGGAAAAGGAAAACTCATCAGTCATAGCATCTCAGATTTGTTCCCTCTGGATTCAGTGCTCATGGTCACACCAAATTGTGGGTGATGGTTTCAATCATGATGGACTGAAGCAGGTCTGGCTTCTCTGTGTCTGGCGCTTGTGTCAGTAACACCAAGGTACACTCATTGCCTTGCTCTCAGCCAAACCTTTTCTGATACACTTGTCCTTTGCATTGGAGCAGACATAAAAAAGGCTGAAGAGCATCTTGTTCCCTCATTCTTCCTGCGAGTTGTTCCTAGTGATGGGTAGAGCTTGCTTACAATAAACAGGATAGTCCCAGAAATATAATCGTATTGCTGCAAACAATAAAAAATCCAACAGCTCCAAACAGAGCCTGTTTCAGATTCACAATGCCTATAAATAAGTTCAGTTATACATTCATAAACAGCCATCACGTGTATTACAGAGATGTCACCAAAGAGACCAATTTCATTTTCTCCCAATCCACAACAATTTAGAGGACTGTAATTTAAATCCTAGTTATCACCCTGAGTGTGTATGTTTTGGGGGATGGGAAGTTAAATCAAATGAAGCTTTCTTCTTTCTCACACAAAGCATTCTATAGCTGTACCTCGAGCAGTCATTCAGCACAATTATTTATCACATGCATAAATCAGAGCAATGCAAAGAGGTCTGCCACTGAAGTTTAGCAGCATATTTCTGCTTCTGTCATTGTTCCCACACATCTAACTTGAGAAAGAGATGGTTCTTCGGAGTTTTTTGTTGTTTTTCTTTTTTGTTTTGTTTATTTGATTGATTTTGTCTTTTTGTAATGCTGTATACTCCCAGAAAAATAATAGACAGTGATTTATTTATCAAATTCCTAGAGTGGGAGGAAGTCATGCTTGGGTCTTGCAGCCATGGAGGGAGATAAATAGACTGTCCTAGTATATTTAGCTAAAGAAGATCTAACCCATAGAAAAACAGACTTAGCAAGACTAGAGAGATGTATACAAGCTGGCATGGAAGATACTGAGCCAGAGAACAGACTATTTAGATAGAGGCAGTTATGGGTATTCCCCACCAACAAATGAATCATCAAGGGCATAACAGGCTATTTTTAGCAGCAGTGCCTATGTTTCTTCTGCCTTTTACATCGAGAAAACTGTGAATCACTGCAGAGGAGCCACTAAAAGTTTGTACAGAGCAGTGCCGGCCTTCCTTGTATGAATGGGCAGAGCTCAGATTGCCCTTGGCCTGCCTAGGCAGCAGGAACCAAAGACATATATATATGTATATATGTGTGTTCATGCACAAGTAGTTCATTCTCCCAACATATATTCCCACGAGGTGGGGAGGATGGAGCTTCTCAGTCACCTCTTGTGCTCCCACCCCCTGCTCCTTGTGCATCCCATCAGCTCCTCTGCAGGGATCAGGAAGATTGCGTCTTTTGATATCCTAATCCTTGCTCTGGGCAAAATCCTTTGACTTCAGCTCTGGGGATCATGGTATAATCCAATAATTTAGCCCAATAATGGAAATCAGTGAGTAACACAATATTTGTTTTTATAATTTCATTCACTGTTTGGAGGGAACGGGCTGCAAAACCTTATGACTTGTGGCAGGGCATTCCATTAACGTGTCTATAAAAAAAGCGAATAAGTCTCCATTGACAGCACTTAAAATTTTTCTCTATTACTTTGATGACCATTCTTTTTGAATGGGAAGTACTTTTCCGCACCGTTGAAACATAGCTGGTGTATAACCTCTGAGCATTTGGAAAAGCTGAAATGCTACACGGAGGAATGGTTAAGAGAGTTCATCCACGCTTTGGGATGATCTGCCCTGCTCATAAGGTAAAATCTTTGCAGGTCTAACCTTGTTTCATAAGCTTTTATTAGACAGCAGAAACAGTGCATGTTAGTCTGGCGTGAGGGGATATAGGGGCTGTAAATTGAGAGATTCATGTTCAAATCAAGCAAATCACCATAAAGCCCTCAGGGTTTATTCTTGCTGCAATTATAAGTAACAGCTATCAGGAAAAGAAAGGATAGGAGACTGCCACATAGTAAACATAAATGTTTCTCTTCAGTTGTTTGTATGAATAATCCAGTCAAGGATAAATAGTTGTTACTGTAAAGCTCTCGGTAACAAACTGATCCCCATCTGTGTCTCTAGCTGCCTCTAGATTTTCCTTAGAGAAGGCAGTGGTGGGTCAGCAGCGTGGTCATTTTAAGTTTGGTACAAAAAAAGATCCTGATTTCAGAGTCTCCTTGTGTGACTTTTGCTTATATTCATAAGTGTTTCTCACACAAACAGTCCCAGTGATGTTGATGCTAATAGGTAGATGGTGGAGACGATTTCGCTGTGACTGTTAGAGACTGGAGATGAGAAACAAAAGCTCCTTTCTGAGAGCTACCCATCCATCTCGAATCCTCTGACTCACTTCACCTCATGTGGGACTGATTGCTTAGAAAAACCAACACTGCCATCTTTTTACCACATTTACAGGATCACAGCCTTAGGGTACACAAAGCATTACTCACTTCAGCTGATTCCATTAATGCTGAAGACACAGGCTTGTACTTACTCTGTACGAGCTGTTGAAAAGGCTTCTGTATGAGAGGATTAGGGCTACAGTTCAGATGTTCAATATTTCCTAGTAGAAATATTTCACAATGAAGCAATAGCATCATTAAGAGCTTGCAATGCATCAGCATCTGCTTTATTTCTTCTGTTAGAGTTGCCCTAAATTTATGAATAGCAAAACTAATCATTGCTGTTCTTGATTTTTAGGAAACTAGTTACTTAGAAAATAAAGAAAAAAAAAGTCCGTTGTAGAATATAATCAAACTATCAAGGCAAAATGGCCATGCAATGCCGTGTTGATGCAAGTGGTAAGCTGAGCAGGTTACCGGCCGCCCGACGTGTGCCTATCTGAAGCATGTTTGTATGCAAACATAAACTCAGTTTGGCATAAATCATATGAAGTATATTATCTTGCATCAAAGTATTTTCCCAGTTCTGAGTGTTTCCAAACATACTTCATTCATGCATTTCTGAGTATAAAATGTGTGTTGCTCACAGCTGAAGCAGGTGTATTAGCTCTTCTCCTGTTTAAATCAGAGATGCTATTAGATATTGCAACGGATAGAAGAAGTATTTCTCCATGTGGTGCCAGTTTTGAAAAACAAGTGTTTTGACAAGTCCACACAAGGCATTGAACAGAAGCCCTCGAAATTACAATTTCTTTTATTGCAGGACGTGTACTCTCCCTTTCCAGTGACCTTGCCATCCTAAGCGGGTTCTTATGACATCACCTTAATGCTGTGGCTTAAAAACAGCTTAATTAATTTAGTCTCTATGCATTGCTGTCTGCTGCCATTGTAACCTTCACATAAATAAAAAGAAGATACAGCACCCAGCTGCCTCTCATGCAGAGCCCTTTGAGTCCTGGACATAACCCACCAGCTGCTCTGGGGGCACCGCTGAGGAACATGAAGTCCATCCCCGAGGAACCGGCCCAGGCAGACCAGAGCGGAGCACCGGAGTTCTGTGCAGGTCACTCGTTTCTTCCGTTACTTAATTCCACATGGCTGTTGACATGAGGATTACCTTGTATTTTATAGCAGCTGGGATTTTAACTCCATCTACAAAGTAATTAATTTTCCCAAGTGTGATGGTGGCTCGGTGTTAAGTAGTAAGTAGTCAGGGTTACTGTAATGATGTTTTCTGTGGTCTGGCTAAGATACTGTAAGAGAGCATCTGTTTCTGCACTGTCTGATTTCAAATATTGCACTGCAGCAAGAAAAATCATTCTCAGTGTTGAGCTCTGAATATCTCATAGACCTGTTTCTTTTTAAATATTACCTATCCATGGTGAGGGTTTTTATGTGAGTTTAGAACAGAAAGTATCTTTCTTTTTCCTTCAGTACAGTCTGGAAAGTAGACAGGTGGCAGTAAAAAAAGGACTACAAATCTAAAGCAAGCTGTAATGCCATTAATGGTTTAAGTCACTTTAATAAGAAAGGATTTGTTGCTTACTACATAACTGTATGTTCAGACAGAAAGGAAAAAACCCAACAAGATAAGTAATGAAAACACCTGATTTTGAATATACTTCATTTGCTTAAGTGGTAGACTTGTAGATCTGTTTATGTCACTCATTAGCTAACAAAAGTAATCCCCATCCTGAGATCTAGCTAAGAAAATCCAGGGTTGCAGTTCATGCAGAGACTAATCTATGTAGATTAAATAGCTGTATTTCTTTCTTCCTGAATTGTACAGCTTGGCAGTATACCGCAAAACCAGATTTAAAAAACAAGAATGTGTTGTATTTCTACTCGATCCCAGAAATAGCAGTCTGCTGTACCAGGGACCACTGTTTGCACGTGGCAGCACTTTGTGGTCCACAGGTGCAGCCGCGGGCGCCGCTGTCAGGGACTGCTGCGCGCTGCCAGTGCCCTCAGCAGTCCTTCCCTTCACAGCCCTCAGTCCCACTAAGCTGCCCGAGCCTGGCAGTTGGCATCACCTCAGCAAACGGTATTATCTGAATTATACATGTATCAAACCTGGGCTCTGCATAGTGAGAACAGGCTCAGAAACCCTTCTGACAGCCCCATGGTTGTATTATGTAGCATGTGACTCGTTAACTGTGAGCAGTTGAGACAGCCCAGGTAGAAAGATGCTTTTGGAGCTGGCTGCTTTGTTCAGAGAAAGCTTTAGTAAAGTATTGCACTTGTGCACGTGGAATAGGCTCGCACTGAGGATGGAGGAGATCCGTTGAGGACCTAAGGCATTTCATCTCAGAGCAAGCCAAGCATAGGGCTGTGTCAGACATCCAGGAGCTACTGAAAGACAAAAGTATTGTGGAATATCTGAAGTTATCTGTAGCTGTCAGACTGGAAGGTTGAATGCCAGGGTTTGTGAAAGAAGAGTAGATATATTTCCACACTAACAAAAATCTTTGAGAAAGTGCTAGGTCATGTGTTGCCTGTAGTCTATAATACATTGAATGAGGAATCGATCCTCATGGGTTCTTCTTTGTTCAAAATAAGAAGATAAGCTAGTTAGATGTGGATAAAAAAATCCTTCTTTTAATCACACTGTTGGAGTTCATGTTGCCCAGCAATGTGCAGGAAGGGAACACTTAGCATGCTGGGCACCCAGGGAAAGTGGGGATGGGGGCTTTTGGTGGGTTCCAGGAAACTGTGCAGGGAACAGTCATGCTGGGTTGCCTCCTGCACATATTCTGATATTGACACTGAGCCGTGTGTGCACCTGAGCATTTCTCTGGCTTTTACTGCACACTGATCTTCTTCAGATGGCCGTGCCATCCTCAGGATGTTTCTCTATCACCTTTAATCAGATTAACCAGCTGCTCATGTTCTCAGGACACTGACGCTGTGGGCTGTGCTTCAGACCTTGGTCTGTCTCGCCTTCGTATTTATCCCCTCAACAGCTGTGTGCTCAAAGCAAGGGGGATTCTGCCCAGCTTGGCTTGCTGAGGCACCTATATTCTGTTTTCTCTGAGAAGGGCCTTGGACATGCTGTGCTGCACCTGTGTTCTCTCTAAAGTTGGTCTCGGGGTGGTACATTCCCTAGGGAGATAGTACGGGCAGACCTGTACCGTGTGCTTCAGACTGCTACCGTCTTCCAACACATTTTAAGGGATGCTTGCTTGCTTTTAGAAATGAGTTTTTAATGTCCCTCAGGGTGACACTGGGCCCTGTGGGACGGTAGCAAGTGAACAAGTTGGTACCTCTGAAGAGAGCAAGCTCCCACAACAGCTGAAGCTCTCCCTTCTTAGCAAGGACATGGTGAGGAGCTAATTTGCCGATTTAGGAAGCAAAACGGGTATCTGAAAATGACAATGAAGATTTTACGTACTCCCACAGAGTATACTCTGTTACTGTGATTTTAAGAAGACATATCTCCCGCAATATAAGCCAACATTATCATTTGTGTCCACAACCCATATACAGCACTAAATGTGTACATCAGCCAATGAATACATGTTTCCATTATTGTGTATGCAGTCTTGAAAAAAAGAATCCAGTCAACCTCTGAATAGCATCTTAGAACACAAAAGGCTTTTCCATAAATACATTCATTTCGAGATGCCTGTTACTGTGTTCTTAAAACAGAACCAGAGCTAATTGCCAATGAAACCAGCAGTTGCCATTCGAATCAGATGATCAGCAAACAGCAAACACAGTGTTTGAAGGACAAAGTCTGGTCTTTGCTGTGCTCCACAGTGCCTAGAAGCAGTTGCCATCACTTTTCTCAAAGCCTTTCTCCAAGATCTTCCAGCTTTACTGCGACAGGACTTGTGAAGCAGTAATTACTATGAATATGCATGTATTTTCTCTCATAAATTATTTCTGACACATGTGTTTTAGGTGGAGTAGCAAAGATACATCAGCTAGACAGGCTGTAATTGTTTGTGTGGAGTTATCTTTTATGAAGTAACTTGGATTTGAATGTCAGGTATTTTTACTGTGGTATTCACTACAACACTAAAGTATTGATTTTTGCCCCTCTGAACACTAAATCCCATTTTTAATATAAGGTTATTTGCATTGAGTTTATATGTGTGATGCGGTATTGGTTGCTATATTGTTTCTAAAACAAACAGTAGGTGCAGAAGATGAGATAAGGTACCTGCACCCAGCTCCCACCCTTGTTGTATCAGAGCTGAAAGCATGAACTGGTTTACATTTACTGTACTTGTTTTACATAGCTTCTGCACAGTTTTACATTTTCTGTCTGGTTTTCTATAGCCTTCTGCTTGCAGTAATGTTCTGCAGGTATATTTGCACATTAGAAAGGCTGGATACATGGTGACATGGTCACTACTCCTTTGTCCTAATCACTAGTGACAAAGCTGTTCTATTTTTTAAAAGGAAAACTAGTATTAAGCTAGCTAGTCTATTTATATTCAGTCTGTATTCAGAAATTTATTTTTGCCTGGAAATCATGGAAAAAAGTATACTTTTTTTTTCATTTCTTCCTCTAGTAATCACTGAACAAACATCAAGAAAGAAACATTTTCATTTTATAGTCTGAAAGGCCTTCTGGAAAGACAGGGTTGTGTTGGAGCATTTCTCAGAATAATTCCTTAAATCCGTCTGTCAAAGGAAGATATTAAAATGAACATTCTTTAATCTTTTTATATATTATGAGCCTAATTTGACAGCTTTTTTTAAGCACATTTCCTGTTTGTTTCATTGCCCTTCTGAAACATAGATAATACCATGTGGAAACACTCCCTGGTACATTTATTCACTATTTTTGGCTGATGAAATTTTCCATATCACAATTTCTAGACTCTTGAGCATTGCTATTTAGAAGTCCCGGCTCCTAACTGTATTTACACTGACATTTTATTGGCACCGACTCCAAAACATTTCCACCCCGCTCCATCTTCTATGCTCAAGTCGCCCTGCCAAAATTCAAGTTTCTTTCATCTTCCGATTAAGTGTTTACTCCATGTCTCTTTCTAGCATCCTTTGTTCACAGATGGATGCGGCAGTGTGTCATCATGTTCCTAAAAAGTGCTTGGTTGGCTGCAGTGGGAAGGAAGCTGGAAATCCCTGCCCAGCAGAGCCTGGCTTCTCGACCAGGCAGCACCATGACGTCCTCCCTGCTGAATGGAGCCATACCATCAGCCTGAGCACCTCACCTCGTTTGAACTCCTCTGTTATATAAAATGAGGAGAGAGGTTTTAATTTATCCAAGAACAACCCCATAAAAGGAGTTTTAAGTCATTTCACCGATTATGAAATCTCAGCCGTGAAACTTATTCAGATAGAACTATTGATGGGAAGATCCCTATTACAGCTAGAATATTTTTTTCTGCTAGTAACAATGAAAAACCTGCTACTTATTATTATATTTTGAATGAGGGCTTCTATGCAGTAGGGTTTTAATGATCTCACTGTTGCCAAGTTTTGTTCTCAAAACTCCATTGGAACATTTTTACCAGGCCTATTAGGTAACGCACACAACTTTTGGGCACAAATTCACTATCTCCTATTCAATGTCCTTATGCTAGACCTTGCCAATGACACAGATGTTCTTTTCTCACAAATTCCTTCAACCACGATCTGGAAGCCATAGTTTTTGTTGTTCTGTTCATCTCTGCTTTGTATGCATTTGTTATAGCTGGTCATTACCCCTTAACAAAAAACTTTCTGCCTAATTCAGCTTCTGTTTAAAATAAAATTTCTGATACAAATGGAAGGAAGATAATTTTCTGCTATGGGTCATTTCCGATCCTTTTGAAAACACCAGGAATACCTTTGATGTCTAAGGTGGGAAATTCCAACCAAAGAATAAGGAGATATTTTTTTTCCAAATCTCAGAAGATGTCAGTTATGCAGATTTTGCAATGCTGCCTTCTTACGGGCTTATTTCTAATGGGACAGGCCACATTTTGTCAGGCAAAAGAGCGCTAACCACTTTGTATTTTCCAAATATTTGAAGATTCCAGAGCCATAATAAATGCATTTGACTCCAAATCATTTTCATGGACGTCTTTCCTTAAGAAAAGACATAAACCTAACCAGTGACTGACATCTGGACTGACACTCCAGTCCTCAAATGAAGGATTGCCGCAAAGTGTCTCCGTTGGCATGGGAGCCTGAGGGAACATCAGGGCTGTTGTTGCTATTTAAGGCCCCTGCTGCGTAATCCTTTGCTAAGGAATGGTCAATTCATCAGTTTTAGTGGATCCTTTGGTCATTCCTGTTCTATTGCCTTTCTTTCAGTATTGCTTAAGAAACAGTCCTGTGCTAACCAGAAGATTAATGACATCACCTAATTGGTTTTGCTATCCTTAGAGATGATGGGGCAAATTAATCCCTGTTAGAGCTCCATTAATCTTTATGGATTTACACCCAAGATTAATTCGTCCCCATGATACTAATCGCTTGCTGTGTGGCCTGTGGAAAATCACTTAACTTTGCACATTGGATTTCCACCCCAGATGGAAAATGGGGGCAATAGCTCCAAGTTCAGTGAAGACAAATGCTCTGAACACTCCTAGGACTGGTTAAAACGGAAGACATTTTTTAATAAAATGCATATTTCGTTTCCGAATGTTAGTTTCAGTTTACACTTGTTTTTTCACATCTCAGAGAAGCTTGGATGGAAACATTTTCCTGTGAGGGTATAGATGTGCCTGGTATTTATGCTGAGTACAGTCTTGGTACAGTAGAACTTGATGGGAATTTATGTGCTGATTATCTCAGGCTGGGCTGTTGCACTTCAGGTTTTACAGAAGTCACGCATGCACACCCAGAGGCAAAATTTGGCCTTTCTTATTTCTGCTTCATTTAGGCCAATTTCTACATCTGTTCCCAAGTGATAATCTCACTGAAGATAGTGGGAATTTTGCTTAAGTAAGGATTACAGGATTAATCCCTC
The DNA here is from genome assembly GCF_000703405.1 of Apaloderma vittatum. Classification (NCBI taxonomy): domain Eukaryota; kingdom Metazoa; phylum Chordata; class Aves; order Trogoniformes; family Trogonidae; genus Apaloderma; species Apaloderma vittatum. The sequence continues at coordinate 14,893 of NW_009722145.1, read as the reverse complement.
TATCTCCACTCATGTTTATTTTCGCAGTCATTTAGATCAGAGATCTCTGCAGCTCCCTAGCTCAGGTTCTCTCCATTCTGCTCACAGATATGCATCTAAACGAGCCTCTCATGGATGAAATAGCAATTGCATTTACCAAGAGGCTTCTATACTTGCAGAAAAATGCTCTGGTAATGCCACCAATTAGATAAGACTGGGACTTCAAGCAGATAATGGAAAAGAATGTGGTGATAAGGATTGCAGCCATTTATTTTAGCTGGGACCCACGCTAGAGGTGAATAACAAGCAATCCATCAGTGAGATGACGAAAGGTACACTTGAGTTTTACAACTCGCTCCCTTCTAATAACCTCAGGCACTATGACTCAGGCAGAAAATATATATGTTGAAATCTGTTCTTCTCTGTTTATGCATACTTAATGTGTTCAATTGCCTATATTAACAAATATATGTATAATGGAGAAGTTAAAGGATCAGTTGTGGTAGTTTTTTTCTAGTGGGAAGTTATACAATGAGATTTAATGATCTTTGCAAAAAAAAGAAGGTGCAGCATGTTCAGTAAAGAAATAATTACAGGGTTTTGACGTTTGTTTGATATAGTACCTTTGAGAGATTTACAAATTGCTGTGTAAGTGCAAGGATTTTTTCAGCTATGCATTCTGTTCTACATTCTACAGCACTCTATTCCACAGCATTAGTTATTTCTTCTTAGTTTTATATATATAAAACCATTTTACCTACTTACTGGAATTCCAGTGGACATGCTAAATATACACTGAAATCATCATCAATTATTTATTTGAGTTGGCAAAGAAAAATATTTTTAAAGTTTAATGAAGCCAGAAGAGACACACAGTTTCATGTTGCTGAGCAACAATACTGGTGGCCACCATTTTTAAGGTAAAAGAATACTGTTTAATCATGCTGATGCCTCAGGGCTCCCTTGTACATCCTACAGTGAGACTCAGGGGAGCAGGATCAAAGAGTGCAGTGGACTGCTTCAGCTCTCTGAATTTCTCAGGAAGAAACAGTAGCTTTCAGGTCAGGAGAGGAAGCTTGGGGACAGCCCCCAAACTCCACAGGTCCCAGAAAGACACAAGGAAGGAAGATTTCACCTCCTTTGAGGCAGAAAATATTGAAGGATTTGGGTAAATTGAAGGGGAAGATTGAGAGGGATGTAGGAAAAAACTGAATGCTGTAGAGAGAGTAGTTAATTTGCCACTTCTCGAGGTTCAAGTATAAAGAGACATTAAGTGAAGTAAAAGGCAGAACATGTATTTAATTAAAAGGAAAGTTTTCCCACAATGGATAATTGTGGGACTAGCTGTGGGACTAACTATGCTAGAGTGCTGTTAAGGCCAAAAGCATAAAGGATTCAGAGAAGAACCAGCACTGATATAGGTCATGCATTTATTATTTTCTGCATGAAGCAGATTTTTTTTTAACAGGGGGAAAAAAAAGTGTATCTATATATACACATACAAAAATATCTTCATGCTTCCTAGGACTAAATAGCTAAATACTAAAACTGGGAAGAAACTTCTCCTGAGACCAAGCTATTTCAAAAATGCCTGTTTTGTGGCAAGCTGAAGCCCACTTAGTACTGGTCCAGCCAGAACAGGGTTAGCCTGCTGGTTCTTGTTCATGTGATGTTCTATAGGACTGTCTCCCCATGGGGTACCTCTTGCTTTGAGCTACTTCCTTTCTATTTGGGACAAATCCCAGTTCAGTGGGACTAGGGCCAGTGAGAGGGGAAGCTTCATCCAGGAGCTCCCACGAGCCTCCGTGGCTTTGCAAGTGAAAAGAGAAGCCTTCCCACTTGGAGGGCCATGGAAGTCGCACGCTGACTTGACAGAGTCTGTCCAAACACGTCGGTTCCTGATAAAGACGGTTCCCGCCGCAGGGCAGTCCTGTGGGGGAAGGCGTGGGGCTGGAAGGAGCAGAGCAGAGTGCCACCCTTTCCTTAGCCACCAGCTTCTGTTTCCCCCTGATAACAGAGGAGCTGAAAATATTCAGTGCTATGGCTTCTTATTTATTGACCACTTTCTCTAATAAATACATCAGTGCAAAGCAGTGTGAGTTTATCATCCTCTATTTATGTGTGTTTTTGCAAAGTGCACTCTCTGCTTATCGGGAATAATGTTTCTGAATGTTTCTTTTTCTGTACTCTCTTAGTCATATTCCCATCATTCCTATACCTCACAATATTTTCCCATTGCCATAGTGACTGCCTGTGAGGAAGGCACAGCCGAGTAACTTCAGATTTTTACTGAACCGAAATTGCCTACTAGACTGGACCTGTGCCTGAGTTTGTCTTACAGCAGTCAGGCAGTATGAACTAAATAGTGCTTTTCATATTTAAGACAGTCATAGTTCCTTTCTGTCACAAAGGTGACACTGTCACCTGTCTGATCGAAAAGTCCTCCCACCAAACCATCCCAGCTGGTCTGATCCTAAATCTTCCGAGTAGGTCTGATTCTGTAAGTAGGCAGTGACTGCACACCCGAATTTTCACAGAGCAGTTAAATGAATTGAATTGCGATAGTAAAGTCTGTGCTGCTCACTTGCATTTGTGTGTGCTTCCCCTCCCCTCCCCCCTAGCTGAATTCCTTAAACTTAGAAAGAGTTTGGACCAAATCCACATTTCTGAACACCTCCCTCTGTCGGACACAGATCCAAACGTCACAGCCTTCTCAAATGTCACAGCATTACACCTAAGCAGGCTGGCAAACCCAAATTTCATACATGTGAAGATACAATTTGAAACTTTGAAGCTGAGGTTCTGGAATCTATAGAAGATTGATAGATTTTATGAATTTAAATGTGTATGTCTGATAATGTAAATGTTAAATTTCTCTTGTAGAAACTACTTTTGTTAGTGCTGTGAAGGCCATGTCCAGAAAATAGATAGTCTCTCCTTCAAGGTTAATGGTAATTCTGAATGCCTGGTTAGGAGATTGTGCCACTAAGAAATAAATCATATTAAATTATCACTCTTTTATAAGGGAAAGGGAGAATAGTTTGTATATAATGTTTTTACATGTAAGTGTCTATGAATGCAGAGAAAAGAGGGACATAAATGCCTTTCATCTCATACAAGGGAATAACATGAACAGACCCAAACATTTGATTCTGTCGATAGCAGTGTTCTGTGATATGAACACAAATACAGGCTGAGCTCACTTTAAAATAGTTTTGGATGTGCTGATTACAGATGGTCATGAGCACCAGACCCAGAGAAAGCTCTCTTTTTCTGTAGGTGTTCATGTTTGCCCACTAAACAGCAATTAGACCCTTTTAACTGAAAGCAAATACTGCAGTCAGTGTGAATAGCCTTTTTACTTCATCAGCTTGTCCATATGAGCATTATAGGACTGGATCCAAAATAGGGAACAGAATAGAAAAATGAAATCCCAGACATCTCACGTATTGTTTTGGAAGCAGACAGTGAATACACCTCAGTCCTTATGCATGCTCAGGTTTTTGGCATTTCACTATTGCAACTGTGATAGTGATTTTTTGCCAAGTGTCGACTCTGCTTTGTACCTCCTCACAAGAGGGAAAGGGGCATTAGCTCATTTTATAACGAGCACTAGTGGACTGAGATTGCTTCGTGCTGACCTGACTTGACACACACCAGTGACTGTGAGAAGAAAGGCTGATTCTCCATCACTGGTCCCCAGAATAGTTGCACCATGCACATGAGTGCTCAGAGCAGTGACTTAGTTTTTTGATATATCATCTTTATTTTCTGGTATTGAATTAACTAAACTGTTTTCTTCAGCAGCTGCTCTTGCAGGTAGTAGGAATATATTGGCGATTAATTAAATGGGGGTAAGAATTTATCTTAGACAAGAAAAATGGTGCGATGTCCTAATTTGTATATAAACCATTTATATATAAACCATCTTGATATAAACCAAGAGAGATTTTGTAAGTAAAGTGGGATTATCTGAGGCATTCCAAACAGCGAGTTGTGAATCTCATGTGAGAAGAACAGCAAAATGCCCATGGAAGTGGGCCTTCAGCTACTGTTCCCCAGAAAGCTTAATTGGCTGAACAATAACTCCTGGGGTGGATCTCAGGAAACCTAGGCTGGAAAAGATCTTGAGAGTTCATCTGGCCAATCTGATCCAAGGCAGAACCATCATATCAAACAAGATATATATTTGTCTAACATGATCTTAGAGATATCCCATGGATGCTCTGTAACTTCCCCAGGCAATTTATCCCAGTGCTTTACTGCCCTGACAGCTGGAAACATCTAATTCTAATGTCTGACTTGAAGGAAAATCTTTCTTGATACAATTCAAACTGGATTTAATGCTCCAGCTGAGGAGTTATCCACGCTGAACAGGGTGGAAGGATTTCAGGATTATTTGTCCATTGCAGTATGATGGTTACCTTTTCCACTCTGCATAACACGTCTGACTCAGTGTTTGGTTTGTGGTCTACAACTGGTTATTTCCTAAACAGTTATTACTCACCTTCCAGCAGATAATTCCTGTCTAAGTGTAGTCCCTTGTACTGATCCTTAGTACATTTTATCTTGCTTTTACAGATAGTTCCTCCAAACTGCCAAAATCTTTTAAAAAATTTTAATCTGCCTACTGACTAGAATACTTGCAAAGCTCCCAAGTCATAACCCGCACATTACTACGTGTTCTGCTCCCTTTTTCAGTCACTAATGAAAATGCGGGCTATAATAAGACTAAGGACAAAACCATGCAGAATCGTATTTCAGATATCATTCCATTTTGTGTTGCCTTTTAGGTATAATTACCTGAACAGTTTTATACCTATCGGAACAGGTGTACCAGGGGCAGCAAGGCTGTGCTTCCTTATTTTCATATGAGAACGACACGAGGGTCCAAAAAAGCCTTACTGAAGCTGAGTTACATGATACCAACTGCCTTTCCCCTCTCCACAGAACATTATTGTCAGAGAAAGAACTAGACTAGTTTAGCAGACTTTGTTCTTATAACTAAAGCTGAATACTACCCACTTCCTCTTTATCTCCTAGGAACTTACAAACTGTTTAAAAATATTTTGGGGCAGGAATTGAATTTGACAGATGGATAATCTCCTAGCTCCTTCTTTTTGCCCCATTTTACAGACAGGCCCCATGATTTCCTGTTTGCAACCCTCTGACACCCTATACCTTTAATCATTCAGAGATGGTAACTACCATCCTGGGATGTCTGCCCTTTAATCATCATAGCATGAAGTTAAAACCTTATCTGAATACAGTGCAGGCATGAGATGAACTAAACTGCAGAACCAATTGATCCTAGTAACAATCATCTATTTGCTTGATTAATTTTCAGCTGGATCAGCTCCTCCACCCAGATCCCTGCAAGCCCTCCTGCAGTGAGGAGGTAGAATGGAGTGGAGCAGGGAGGGTTGTAACTGCATTTATTGGCCACAGCCCTGGCTTAACACATTTGTTGAAATACCACTTTAATGAAGACAGATACGAAAGAGACAATAACTTGTACCTTCCCCATGTCATCTGTTGCTGGTTGTCTCACACCCCTAAGCAGTGGATCAGCAATCTCCTGGCCTTCTTCATGCGTAGTATGACACCTTGTTACCCCACTGTCCCTGCTAGTATCTTATTTTATCTGTCTTTCTGATTATACCTCAACATACTTTTGCCATTCTTCTCTACTTACCCTGAGCTGTTCAATCCCTTTCCCTATGCTTTCTTCTGGTCAGGTCAGAAAGGGGCTTGTAAAAAAGCCAGGGACTTTATTACTCCATTTCCTCTCCTTCCTCTATGCTGGGATAACTTGAGTTTCTGAGCTCCAAGGGAAAACATGCAGGGATGGAAAACTCCTGAGATTTCATGTGGAAGGAAATGGTGAATGAATGAAAGAGCAAACACTCTTCATCAGACTAATGGAAAACGTAGGAAATACTAAATAATATAAAGACTATCCCCTAACTGTATTAATTGAATTCAGTGTGACTCCAAGGAGGACATAAACTATGGAAGACACAAGCAGGAGAGAAAATGACATTTTTTTCTGCAGTCCTCAAGCAGTTCTGATCTGCCCTGCAGACCTGAACATAACCACATATTTTGCTCTGTTTCTAGTCTCTAGTTGCATCATCTTCCACAAGTTCACATGTGTGACAGCTGAAAATTGTGAGTCACATGTATTCTTTTCCAGCATAAAGTATTATTTACTCCTTATCCTTGGATGACCACCAAATGACATTTAAAAGAGTGAAGTTGGCAAAATATCCTTTTACATAGTCTTATGCAGGTTTTCTTTAAAATATGCTACTGAAATGAAATGCATGCCATCAACTTCTTTGAAATGCTTTTTTTCTTAATTGATCATATGAACTAAATTGCATCAATATTGATAAGACGGTTTTGGTTGTGGTTTTTTTTCCTTCCCTGCTGAAATCATTGCTGAATAAGAGAATAGCTGCTAATGCCTTGAAAGATGTCATGAAGGAATGGGAAGATACTATAGATGTGCAAATCTGAAAAATCTGGATCCAGAGTTTTGACTTTGCTTAGTTAAATGAAGTCTCTGATGAGCATTAAGCAGATAGTCAGTTTTTAAAAAAATTATTTCTGTATATAGCATCATAAAGCTATACAATACCTTTTCTACCAAATAAAAAGTAATGAAATCAAGATTTCAGCTGAAGCTGATAGTGCTCTAGAAGCTTGCAGCAGATGAAGACTTGGCCCTTGGCCTGTTCCACACATTCCTTAGTCCAAGGGGACTCATTCGCCTTCATACAGGAATATTTGTCTGAAGGGATGGTTTAGGGAAAAGATACAAATTTTTTCATTGCAAGATTGCTCAGCCATGTGTGAAATATACCACAGACTGGCTACGGCCAAAACATTCATTAAACAGATACTGATATGTAAAAGAGAAATGTTTATGTCTGAGAGGAAGAATGCAAAGGAAAAGGCAGCAAGCTCTTGCTTGACAGGGCTGCAGGCTGATATTGAGATCCTAGCTTGAACTGCAGGGTGGTCACGCAGTGTCCCTTGGCAACCTCCAGCCCTTCATCAGCCAGTGCACGCTGCGGGGGTTTTATGTTCTTAATTCTTTCGTTCATGGCTGCATCTGCTTGTATAATTTATTGCACACAATACATATTTTTCTTTTGAGATCCATTCTATTCTTTATTCCAGCATTTATTCTGTTGAAAGTGGTGGGAGAGGGAGGCATCAAAAAGTTGAAAAGAACTTGTCTTCTTGCCCTTTTTTCCTTGAATTATGACTGCACTAACGACAAAATCCTTTTAGTTTCCCTCCTTTCCATTACCATAGCTCTAGTTGTCTCTTGCTTCTTTGAAAGCTTGAGAGAGAAATGTCAGGTGGTGAAATACTTAAGAATTAAAGGGCTGCATCAGGAAGCATTTTTAAAATTAGGTGACTTGGTATCGGAAACAAATGCACGATTGTTCTTCATGCTTGGATGGCTGGCAGCCAGGGAGCAGGGCCTGGGTTATTTCTCAGGGCTTCATTCAGAGAGTGTCATTATTGCCTCTATTACTTTTTCCTCTGTCCAGGACTCCCTTGAATGCTACCACCAAAGTGAAGAATGCCACGCATGGCTTCCCATGAGGAGGATTAGTAATCCTACACTTTGCACTGGCTGGCAGAGGTGTTTTAAGAACAACTAGCATTCTTTCCTCAAAAGCCAAATATTTTATTACTGTATGGACCTGATCCTGCAATTTGAACACCAATATCTATTCATGTTCCTGGGCAATTCAGTGAAGGCTTCTTTGGTTCATCCACCTGCTTTGTTGCATTCTATTCTCTAGGTTTTATATGTCAAAAGGAGATGAAAAGTGGAGTTCATTTAAATTTCTGTATACACTTGCTATGGATCTGTAGAAAGAAATTATTTTGAAAAAACACATGTAACACAAATTTCTTTGATCACCATGTGGGAATTGGGTGATTGCACAGACCAGAACAATGAAGTTTCTTCTAAGCCAAATTCTGTTCCAAAGTAAATAATAAAGTTTAATTCAAAACAAAACTAGAGTTACTCACCAAAACAAAAGCTTTAGTCTATGCTGGAAATGAGTGCTATGCTGAAAACTAGGAAAGGGTTATTCCCTATTGCTTTTTTCTTGAGCCAGTCAAGTTTAGATTAGCTGATGATTTAATTGTTTTCTTCCATCCTCATGTTCTGTCAGGGGACCTTGTACTGGGAAAGCAGAAATGGGCTGAGGCAGCAAAAGCAGTGGAGGGATGCAGGTCTCAATGTAGGTGGTCTTGGGTTCTGGTAGATATCAAAGGAATCCGTGAGTGCAGTGGGATGAAATTCCTGCATATCCCTTGTCTCGCTTTTCCATTCGCTAGGGAAAAGCTCATGGAAATTCAGTGAGTTTGAACCAGTGGACTTTCTATTGACCTCTGCCAGAAATAACCCACACCTCTCAAGCAGAATACTGTCTTCTTTCTCCCCCTACCTCTTTTAATAGGAGATGAGTAAGCCAAACATTAAGCTAGGTTAGTTGATGGGAAATGGGAAAAAATGGGAATATGTGACGGCAGGATTTAAGATTACAGGTAACTGCTTCAACTACTTTCTTGTTTAGTCACACAAATTAGACTTTCAAAGAAATATTTAACTAAAAGCAAGCGTAACATATAAATTTACTAAAGAAAATGCAATATTTTTTCCAATTACCTGTAAAGACACTTGACATAGTTCACTTTCCATGTCTGGGCAAATTTCCAGTAATATAAATTACCAATTTTAGTTCTTATTGCAAATGTAGAAGGTGACATAAATGGGATTGGTTAGCCCCTTCTAACATTAATATATTAAACGATGTGATGCTTCACCTTACACACACATTTTTATATGTGCTTTATTGTTTACACGGCTGACAGTAAATTTTCCTAGTATGCATCAGTTCCCATGAGATGCCCTGGATCCTGAAAACAGTGAACCAGTGACATGGCAAGTGGGAAATTATCAATTCTCCATCTGATAATACACAAGTTTAAATCACCATTCTACCAACCGAGCAATGCAAGAAATAGTGTTGAGGTACCTCCCTCTGTTCACAGGCACTGTGGGTATCTGTTGGCAGTGCAGAGAGGCTTTCCTCTCACAGCATAGCTGACATATGTTATACATATATATATATGTTATATGTGATATATGATACATGTTTTCTTCATCTGGGTTTTATGCAGTCTTGTAAATCACTACAGTCAAATCAAAATTATCAGTCTAAAAATATTTTAGTACCACTTTGTTAAAAAAGTGACATTTTTTGTGTACACCTTAAATGATCAATTTGCTATGCTGTTATTTAAATACAATTTAAAAAATATATTTACGTCATAGGTTGCTCCAGTCTTCTTGTTCTGTGACATAATCAGAAGGCACAGACTGATACTGTTGTGGCTTTGTATAAACCAGATATCAAATTCTAACAAAATATGACAAACATATCCATAAAATATACCTCTGGAGTATTTATTGTTATAGTAACATCTTTATAATTATAACACAAAAACTAAAAAAACCCAACTCATTGATCTCAGCCACGTGCAGGAGAAGTGTCTATGTGGTGTCAGCCACAAAAAAAGAATCTCTTTCTTTATTCTTGCTAAAAGCATTTCCCAATACCTACCTGTCTGGGGCTCCCAGAGATTTCAGCGGGTGCAGGAAAGCTCTTTCTGCTGGGAAAGAATTCCCAATGGGGCGTGATACAGACCTGGAGGAATGACCCTTCTCTGGCCTGGCTGGCTTCTGCTACAGGAAGCTTTCAGCCTCCGTTTAGGGCTGAAGCCACCAAAAATAGGGTTGCAGAGCTGGGCTAGAAATGAAAACTTGTAAGGAGTAATTTTGAAGAGTGGCCTGATCCTTCCCTCATGTGATGTTATCCATCATCGCACCTCTTCACATCAATCTCTGAGAGTATTAATATCTCAGAAATACTGTTCACATCTGCACAGATTGCATAGAATGTGGAAAAGGAGTCGCATATGTGTTTGTCTGTAGTGTAGTTTGTTTCTTGTCAGTTTGGTATCATAATGTTTTATCTGTGGGTGTAAAAAGTCTGCAGGTGGCCATTACATACATTGAAGTGCATTGAACCCAAATTATTAGGGGATCTTACAAAAGAAGGGTATTTCTGCTGCAGGCACTATGCTTGAAAGCATTTAATAATAAACTGTACAAGTAATACCTTCAGAGTTTGCAGGCAGGGTAGTCTAATGGTTGGTACACTCAACTGGTAGTTATTCTGGTATGATTCTGTCATTGACTTCACAGCATGACTTTGGCTGTGTCATGTTTTCCCTCTCATTTTCCAAAAAAGTAAAGACAACATTTAGTTCAAAAAGGTGATGCAAGTCTGAAAGCACCCTTATTTGCTGAGCAGCCTACCATCTTCTAATGGGAAGAGTCATAGATGTGCAAAGCATTATTTCTTTCATCTTCAAAGCCTTCTCTTCATATTTACAAATTGATAAATGTGCAAAGTAATATTTTTTTTCCCTGGGCAGTATGGTTAGGAATATACTTGTTAATTACAGGGAAAATTCCACAATTCCAATATATGTCATTCAAAACAACATGATGTATACAGACTCATTGCAACATATTTTCATTTGGATTGTAAAACATGCATACCTTTGATGGTTTCATCCTGCATTTGTTATACTGTATTTTTAATGCACTCAGACTGTGCTGGCACAATGGTGATCCTCCCCTTATACACCATCTTTCCCACATGCATGAAGCATGCTTTGTAGTGACATTCATGAAGACCCCTGCTGTGGCTGAAACGCTGGAGTCCTGCTATTTAGCGTGAACGATTATACCAGTGGTTGAAGTGTTTTCACAAAGGAGACTGGGCGGCAAGGCACTTCTACCTTTCCTACCCCACAGTAGGAGAGGAAATCCTTATTTGAGCCTATGATAGGACCCTGGCAGAGAATCCCACTCAAATACCTGGAGATAGTCTAGCAGTGAGGAGAAGCCACTTCTGAAGAACAAAGAAAATTTATTCACTGCATGAAATTCTCTTAAAAAAAACCCCTAAACAATCTCTGTTGCTGCTCTCCAAAGAGAAAGGGCAAACCAAACTAAAAAAAAATTAAAAATCTATCTAAATCGGGATTTCAGCAGACTTTAGGCAGCTAAATTCAAACCTTAACCCCACGAGCCCCTCTGCTAATTGCTGATCTCACCCTGCAAGCGCCTAAACCTCAGGCACTGGCTCTTTCTTCCCTGAGGCTCCCGTGGTGTACAGACTGCTGCTGCTGCTGCTGATGGGCACCGCCGCTGCTCAGCACTGGTCACCTGCTCCTCCTGAAGCACCGTCCAAATTTGAGGCAGAGCACCCAACCTGTGGAATGAGGTCCGTGCTCCAACACCATTTCTTCTGTGTTGAATGAGTGACAGATGGTTCAGGGAGAAGCACGCACACGGTACCTTGTGTTTTGGATTGTGGTCTGGGCCCAGGCACCAAGTATTGCAGTGCTCCAGTATTTTAATGGATAAAACCTCTGACTCACAGTCAAAAAGTAAAACTTGAACAAACACACTATTTAAAACCTTCCAGGCTTGAGCAGAGGCTGACTGCTGTCTTAACGCTGTAAATGGCGAAACGGACACTTGTGTCTTAAATGGAAACACAGTGAGCTGTGTACAAAACTGAGCTCAGCTCCCTTTGATCATGCAGCAGTAAATGTGACCTATCAAATGATAGCTAAAGAGCTGGGGGGCTCTTCAGAAGTTAGTCATGGCAAAACAGATGCCATAATTATACCCACGGATAAATTTTAGCAAAACCAGCACATTTGTTGATGGTGCTAGATGCTCTTCCTGATGATTTTTTCTAGTTAAAACCATGCTCAGTGTGTGCAGCAGCCATCCAAGCTTTTCCGATCTGTTCAGCAGACACACATTGCTCTGACCTGAAAAAGAACCTTTCCAACCTCTGCGGTGAACTGAGCCTTCACCTTCTGTAAACTCTGCCAGGAAGGGCCCACTACACCTGATGCCACGAGCAGCTCTGCACAGCAGGCTTTGCCACTGACATCCAGATCCCAGCATCCTGCCCTTCCCAAAAGTGCCATCATCTCGTTCTGTCGACAAGCCCACCGAAGGCCGTGGCATTCAGCACAGACCCAGGCATCAGCACAAAGGGCAGCCATCCAAGCTATCACCAAATGGTGAGAACAGCCTGATGCTCTCAGATCACAGAACCACAAAAATGACTCAGAAAGGGAAGTCCCTCTTCAAAAGTCCTTCTCTACCAGACAGCAAAATGTGCTTGTATGGGGCTTTTTCTTGCAACATTATTGCTAAATGCAAAGAGTATGGGGATAAGATTTATATAATCAGTGTCTGCTATTTTATTGGATTTTAATAGAATACTATAACTCAGATTTCTTTGTTTCATATTGACATGGTGACTGAGAGAGCTCATTCTTGACTTAGGAGTATAATTCATTAGCTATAAGATCATACCATAATACTATAATTCTATCCTGTTGGGAGTTATGAACTATAATGCTTTTGATGCAAAAGAAGTAGAAATAAAAAAGAAACAGGAATATATAAAACATGAAAGTTATTTAACCATAGCCTATTAATAGAGAGTGAAAGTAAGGCTTTTCGTCCTAAAATTGGAGTGTTAACTCCTGAAAATGGGATGGTTAAAAACTCTTCTGTTCTCAGCAAGTAATCATCTGTATTACACTACTCGATACAAATGAAACTTAAATTATTAGTTACAAAATACAGCTTTTGAAAGTGTAACATCGTGGGTAGTTTCTGACACTGCCAACAATAAGCATGCACAAACACACATCAACAATTCCCCTCCAGATATCTAAGTCCCACTGCACTGCTCAAGATGCCACATTCCCATCTGTACAATTTCCCATTTTCCGACACGCTAGCTTTGATCTGTACAAAGGATTAAAGCTATAGTCTCCTGGAAAAATGGACAATAAAAAGAAGTGGGGTTTATTGTTTCATCGTACCAGCAGAATTCCCAGAGACACATTAGTACGTCCTTCTGATCCATTGCCCCATTGTTCCCACAGCCAAACAGGATTTCTTTTCCATTTTGCACCTTGTGGCGCAGTTTAGCATATTAAGATTGTAACAGGTCTCGAAATCGTTGTAGTTGAACTATGAAACTCTTTTCCTTTTATAACCTTTGACCTCAGAATATAATGGCATCGTAACAGCGTCTAGAGACTGGAGCTGAGATAATTTTCTGTCCCATCCCTGAGCTGATTTGTAAAGCAATGAGCTGATAGGCTTCCCTGACACCCTCTCAACTAGTTTTGGCAGGTAATCTATTGCAAGGTTTCAGATGTTGTATCTTCCCTTAATGATGTCATGTTCAGATTAGGTTTAGATTTGAGTTTCTAACTGATTTTTAATCTCCACTCCTCGAAATGGAGCTGCATTGCCCCTTTTTGTCCTCTCTTCTGCTTTGGCAGATATCATAGAAGTTATTACATGTGTACTGCTCTTGTCTTTGTAGCACTCTAACTGACAACACATTTTTTACTACAGACATAATGCTTTTAGATAGCACAGATTTATTTTCCCAAACTTTCACTCATGATGGAAGTATAGGTTAAGCTAACATTGACATCTTACGGTGATCACGCTACTTGTGCTGAAACTGTCTCTGTCTGGTGGAGAATTAGCATATTAAAACACTTCTCAACCTCAGAAAGAATAACCTAATCACAGCAATAATGTTTTAACATTAAGGACGTTCTTAGAATTCATGTTTAAAAAATGAACTTTTTTCCATTATTGTGACTTGACTGCCAAAAATCCCATGCATGTATGTGTTTCTGTGTGTATAATATTTAGAACAGCGTGGCATCTTCAGGAAGTTTGAGGGTTCATGAGAAAACCTAAGGGCTCTGTGTTAATCTTAAAAATGAGAAAGAATCATGGTGCATTTAAAACATGAAGAAAATCTATTGTCTGCAGTATTTTTGAAGTAGTTTTCTCTCCCATGCTTCTTTGTTTTTTTGATATATAATTAAACTATGACAGAATTCTGTTATTCTATAGCCCATAGCTATAAAAAGCATTGTTTTTTGACAAATACAAGCTAAGCATCATCAGGCTGGGCAAGTCCTTGTGCTGGAGATTACAACTCTACAGATACTGGCACAAGCAATTCAGGAGGGAGCACTTTTCACTCTGCTTTAATATGGAACTGATAACTCTGCCTAATTTTACAGCATATTTTTGTTTTAACACCACCATGGTTTAGTGGTTGGTGAAAAGACTTGTATAGACCAAATCCTGTATGCGTCTGTAAATACATCCACATGGTGGAACTGCCCTGCAAAAAGCTCCTGAAAGGACTGAGACCTGAAGATACACTTTGGTGTTTTTCAAGTGCTTTGGCGTTTTTCAAGATGAAAGGTGCTATATCTATGCAATGCACTATTTTTCCTCAGTCCCTTAAGGAGCTTGAAATAAAAATGCCTTTCAGTCACTGGACACTTCAACATCCCTAGTGTAGAAAGGCAAGCCCATTAGGGCTTTTACAGTATTACTAGCCAACAGTTTCGTACCACTACCCTATCTCACCACGAATGGCCATTACAGACATACCTAGATAAAAATACTAAACCCAGGTGAAATTATTTGAGTAACCTATATTGGAAAGGTGTATAATATTCTCGAAACTGAGTAGTTTAAACTGCATAAAACAGCGTAACAAGTCACAGCATATATCCTTTTTATTATTATTATTATTATTGTAAGAGAGCATCAACTACAACAGTATCTTGACAACTCCACCCCGCAGCCAGTGGAACAGGCACTGAAACCAGCGGAGGACATAAGGTGCAATTACACAGAGTCTGTTGCTTCAGTGGAAGAAGC
>NW_009722144.1:11370-26860 GCF_000703405.1 Apaloderma vittatum | reverse complement strand
TTAGGAAAATATTTTTCACAGAAAGAGTAGTGTCACGGCTTAGGGCTGGGCCAGCGACTAAAATGCAGACAGACACTCTCTAAACTTCTCTTCCCCCCGCAAATGGAAAGAAAAAGGGAATGAGGCAGAGAGAATTACAGGTTAGAAAAGAAAAACTAAAATAGCTTTAATGAAATAGTAATAGAAATAATCATGAAATTATAAAGACAACTATATATAAGTCCAATATTGAACTTAGCTCCCCTCTGATAACAGTCACCACTGATGCTGCAGAGCAGGAGGCACTGGAGAAGCCCCAGGCTCAGTGGCGGTGGGGAGCTGGACAAAGGAGCTGTATTTAGGAACTCAGGATTTGGATCAAAAGCAGGAGATCAGATGGAGTCCTCCCTGGATGCCAGCCCTTGAAGAAAAAGGAAGAGCAAGAGGGCTAAACTCTCGCGATCACTCAATTTATACTAAATATGACATATATAGAATGGAATACTCTCATTGGTCACTTGTCCTGTCTATTACCCTGCAGAGGTGCAACCTTTTACTTCCTTGTGACCCCCCCTTTACTACCTGGCACCCCCAGCGTGGCACACAAGAGCCAGCAGTGGCCTTGGGCACTGCAGGAATCAGTATAAGCAAGAGCCTTTCTGCATCCCAGTCCCGGGCAGTAACTGTAAACATGAGGTGTTATCACTGCCAGTAGCAGACACTGTCTGCAAGAACATGCTGCTAACTTCAGAAAGTGCAGCCTTTTTAGAAGAGACTGAACTGGAAAGTAAAAATTACTGAACAGAATTGTTTTTGTTTAGCTCAAACCAGAACAAGTAGTGAGGCACTGGAAAAGGCTGCCCAGGGAGGTGGTTGAGTCATCATCCCTGGATGTGTTTAAAGATCTTTTAGATGTGGTGTTGGGGGACAGGGACAAACTTTGTAGAGTAGGATTAACAGTTGGACTTGATGATCCTAAGGGTTTTTTCCAATCTGAATGATTCTATGATTCTGTGATTCTATGACTGTAAAACATTTTTTCCTTGTATCTAGCCTAAATCTACCCTCTTTCAGTTTAAAGCCATTATCCCTTGTCCTCAGATACTTGGATATCAGGTTTTTTATGAATCTGAAGCACATATTCACCTTGCTACTTCTTTACAAAAATGTGCCACAGCAGAAATCCACAGATTCCAGGGATCAGTCACCTGCACTTTTGTTTCTTAAAGTGGTTCAAGAGAGAATATAGCATGGTTTTGTATTTGTCTTACAGATAGTATCTTTGCTTTGACATTGCTGTTAACAAGAAACATCTGTAAATCTTGAGTGTCAGTCTCAAATATTGACTCTTTATTATGTAATAAAATGGGATACTGGGAATATTGTCATATCCTGAGCCTTTCTGGATGCCAGTCTCAGGCAGTAACTGTAAACATCAGGTGTTACCACTGCTCATATCAGACACAGTCTGCAAAAACACACTGCTAACTTCAGAAAGTGCAGCCTTTTTAGAAGAGACTGAGCTGGAAAGTAAAAATCACCGAACAGAATTGTTTTTGTTTTGCTCAACCCAGAACAGGTCCTAACAATTTACTAGCCCAGTTTCTCTCATCTCTTAACAATCTTCTTGAACTTGGTGGTCTAAACCAGGACTAACTCTGCCATCTACTTTCCAGCCTTTCCCTTTATCCTAAACTCAAGCTTCTGAAGCTTACATCTACAATCCTCACCACAGTGGTTCTTCCTTTTTAATAAGCGGCACAGCAAGCTGAACTTTTGTGGTAGCACTGGTAAACAGAAATTGCCACTGCTGATCTTCCCTCCCTCCTCCCTAGACTCAACTTTCAGACATTTGGCAGAGATGCATCTCAGGGTTTTTGAGGAACTCTCACTGCCATACTCTTGGCTCAGATGTGCTGAGTTCATTGTGCCTGATTCCTGAGAACTTTCTGGAACTCCTCCACTGGAGCGACACTGCTAAGCAAGGCTGAGATTCTTTTTTTTTGGCACAAAAACTCTTTAGTGGCATAGAGTCATTGTATTAAAGAAAGATTCCCTTCCTTTAGTGAAATATGAAAACACTTCGTCCCATGGGATTTCATTAGCTTATCTTTGCTACTACAGATTTTGAATTTCTGCGACTTTGAGCACTAGTATTGCATCTTCTGCTTTTCTATCAATAAAAATGTGCTGGGAAAAAACGTAAACCTGTCTCTCTTCCATCAAGCAAAGTTCTAATTGGGTCATCATTCTCACCAAAAACAGTCTTGGCAACTCTGCTTATGCATTGCTGGAGCTTTGAGATTTTTGTATATCATGTTTTTCAGGAAACACATTAGAATTTGTAAGTCAACTTTCTAGTAACTGTATGAAATAGATGGAATGTGAATGTGTTAAAATAAGTCAGGAATACAACTTGAACAATACTATGTGATTTTATAGTTAAGACCCTCTGTACCTGACAGTGAGGAAATTTGGGATTTCGTTGGTAAGCATAAGGCATTTTTTGCAGACTAATTTGTCTCAAAATTTCTACCTTTCTGACATTTTTTTGATCCTGACTTAAAAAGGATGGCATTGTTGGGATACCAAGTCTTTAGTCTCTTTGTCTAAAATGTGTCTGGAACTTCCTCATGTTTACCAGCCTCCTTCAGACCATCTTGCTGCTCTCTTTATTATTGTGTACATAAATATGTTGAATAGTTCCACAAATTCATTTTTATTAGAATTAGAAATATGCACTCTAACCAAAAAATAAAGGATCATTGGCCAGAATAATTTTAACAATCAAATGAAGAAAGATCTAGGAATATTACAGTGCTTTTAGGAAATACAGTTGTTAGTAGGGAGGTTCCTCAGCTCCATAATTTTTGCTGATGTCTACATAGAGATGAAAGTCATCCTCATCTTAATTCAAGAAATGTATTCCTGAGATACAGAAATTGAAATTTATATTATTGTTAACTTATAATTAGCCTATGATTGCTCCATTTCCATGAAGTCAAAGGAATACTAATCTGGAGAGTACTGGGTTTGTGTGGCAAGGTTTTAGTAGCAGGGGGGCTACAGGGGTGGCTACTGTGAGAAGATGCTTGAAGCTTCTCCCATGTCTGACAGAGCCAATTCCAGCCTCCTCCAAGATGGACACGCCACTGGCCAAGGCTGAGCCCATCAGTGACAGTGGTAATGCCTCTGGGATTACATGTTTAATAAGGGGAAAACAGTTACTGCACAATTGTAGCCAGAGAGAGGAGTGAGAAGAAGTGAGAGAAACAAATCTGCACGCCCCAATGTCAGTGAAGAAGGAAGGTGCTGGAACAGAGATTCCCCTGCAGCCCATGTTGAAGACCATAGTGAGGCAGACTGTCCCTCTGCAACCCATGGAGGTGCACAGAAGAGCAAATATCCGCCTGTAGCCCATGGAGGATCCCACGCTCGCACAAATGGATGCCTGAGGGAGGCTGTAACACCATGGAAAGCCTGTGCTGGAGCAGACTTTTGGCAGGACCTGTGGACCCGTGGAGATTGGAGCCCATCCTGGAACAGGTTTGCTGGCAGGACTTGTGACCCTGCAGGGGACCCCGGCTGGAGCAGACTGTACCTGAAGGACTGTGCTCTGTGGAAGGGACCCATGTTGGAGCAATTCATGAAAAACATCAGCCTGTGGGAAGGACCTACATTGGAGTAGTTCATGGAGGACTGTCTCCTGTGGGAAGGACCTCATGCCTGAGCAGGAGAAGAGTGTGAGGAGTCCTTTCCCTGGGGAGGAAGGAACAGCAGAGACATGGGATGAACTGACCATAAGCCCCACTCCCCAACCCCTTGTGATGGTAGAGGGGAGGAGGTAGAGAAATTGTGAATAAAGTTGAGTCTGAGAAGGAGGAAGGGGTGGGGGGAGGTTGTTTTAAAATCTAGGTTTTATTTTTATTAGTAATAAAGGAAACTATTTCTCCCAAATCAAGTCAATTTTGCCTGTAATGATAACTGGTGAGTGTTCTCTCTCTGTCCTCTCAACCAACGAGGCTTTTGTTATATTTTATCTCCCTCGTCCAGCTGAGGAGGGGAGTGATAGAGCAGAGTCAACCCATCACAGGCAGCTAAAAAAAAAAAAAATCTTCTAGATTTCAAAAAAATTTTTGCATGTGAATGTATTCAGGCTGTCTGTAAAGTAGTAATGTCTTTATTGTGTGTATACTCTGTGTATCTGTTCATGAATGCAATCGAATTTCTGGGGAACAAAACACAATTTAATCAGAATACACTGTTCATTTTTCAATATCTATTTATTAAATAGTTACTAAGATTAATCATTGGTATAATATTAAAAAGAACTAAATAATCAAGATTCAAACAAGAGAGGCAATGTTTATGAGAGTGTTAAGTTATATTGTAAGTCAAGTATATGCTGTACATGTTCCTTTTTGTCATATTTTTATAAAACGTATTTTACATTCATACTTTACATTTTTACAAAGATTTCACATTTTAATGAAATATAACAAAAATAAATGGGCCAAATATGCTTCCTAGGATGATTCAGTTCTCTTTTATTGAGATAAATGTTTTTGGACCTTATTTATTTGTTCATATTAATGTACCTTATATTTACAGTTTAGCTCTACCTCAGTTTACTGAGGTTCTTTTTTTTTATGCTTCCTGAGTTCCAGCTGTTATCAGAGGATTGATCTCACCAACAGATAAAATTTTCTTTTTTAATGATAAATAGATGTGACATTTTACCTTCAAAAAAGACCTGAAACATTTTCAAGCTTTTGAGCTCATTGTTTAGGTTGTTGAAAGCCCTCAGCTACCAATCAATGGGAGGTGAGAGTGGCTTAAAGCAAAAGGTATTTGGAAGAGTCTTTGTCCTGCTATGACCACAGGTGTTGGTGAGTTAGTTTATGTCCTGTATTTCAGCCTCTTAGTGAATAACTGAAGATTAACTGCAGGTATTGAGATCTTCAAAGAAAATTAGTTCATACTCCCTCATTGTCTTCAGTTAAGTAGAACTGTGCTTAGTGATATCTTTCCTATGTATTTATTCCACTTCTTAGAATACCTTTTGTGGCTGATTCTATTTTCTAGATTTTACCGTGTCCTTTGATATTCATTCTAATGTTGGATGCTATGTGACAGAGCTTCTAAAAGTCATAGTAATTTCAAAACTTCTCTACCTGGGGACTGGCAGGAAAAAAGAAAATATCTGTAGCAAAAGTTCTGCTAATAGATGGAAGGGGAAAGCCGCCCAGCACCATGAAATAAGAGCATGCAGGTAGGTAACCCGGAAAAGAGATGCTCAGGGTGGAGCACACGCAGCTTCGCATGTCTTTCGTAATATTCACATGGAGCCACTTGAATGTTGCCTCCTACACCTCGAAACAATCTGGACAGGACTAGACACAAGCAAAGCACGTACATCCCATATTCTTTTCACAAGTCCACTACATACCTGCATTTGTTGGGCCCTAGCCTTTATTGTGGTACTTTTTGCAGGTTAATATCAGAAAAATAAAGCACATTTTTAACACTGCTGGTAAAATTTTGCGAGGTTATACTTAGTTAAAAAAATGTTAAATTATGTTGATAAATATGTATGCACGTTTCAGGTTGCACTTCTTCAAAGGAACTTTAGTGTAAGAGAGACTTTGTAACAGTACCTAAGAAGTACCATCACCGAGCATGTTTCTATAAAATAAAACTTGGGGAAGTAATGTGACACTTAATATTATGTATACATATGAGGAGACTCACCTCGTTTAACTGTAAGAGCTCAATACACTTAGAATAATAGAATAATTTGGTTTGGAAAAGACCTTTAAGGTCATTGAACCCAACCGTAAACCTAACACTGCAGAGTCCACCACTAAAACATGTCCCTATGTGTCACATCTACAAGTCTTTTAAACATCTCCAGGTATGGTGATTCAACCACTTACCCGGGCAGCCTGTTCCTTAAAAATAGACACCCAGTGACAACTAAGACTTGCAAAGATCCTCTACTTGATTTCAAGCTGCTGTCCCACGTGTGCATGGGTCTCTGACAATTCTTGTATTTTTTCTGCCAGCACCATGCAGATGTCTCAGATACTGTTGAAGGATTCAAATGTCTTTTGATATCCTTGTTTAAGCAAGTGAATTGAACTCTGTGTGAAAAATTACTCTTTACCTTGTATATTTTAATTAAGATTTTTCAATGGATAACCAACAGAAATAGGATACTTGTGTAGTAATTTTCTTGTATCATCCTGAGTAATTTTCTCGTGTTATCCTTGGAGGGCTACCAAAACAGGAAGGAAAAGTATATGAAGATGCTTGTCTTTACTGATGGTAGAGACAACCTTATAGTCACCTAAACCAATCACGGCCACCTCCAGTGCTAGACATGTCTACGAAGCTGGTTAATCCAAGTCCATCAATAGCCCCTGAAGAGAAATGGGCACTTTTAAGAAGAGATTGGTTTTACCTACTCTTTACTGTCAAATGACATGAAGCAATATATCCCACCCTAGATACTTAACTTTTAAAACCCTTTAAATTTAGGTGAAATGAATCCTGGATATACTGTTTTTGAGAGAAAAATATTCTCCTCCATTTGCACATACCTTTCCCACTGGCTGAGCTCAGTACAGAAAAAATACAGATTCAAGCCCCCAGATTACACTTATTACAGTATAATCACATAACTAAGTTTTAATCATACATTTACTGGATGTAAATTCTGAATGCATAAGTAGGACGCCTGTGTTGCATGACCTATGTTCCAGCTTTGTCTACAAGAGGTGAATTTCACCTTATGGATGAAAACTTGATTATACAGCTCCACACAGCTGTGGGATGAGAACTATATAATTAATGTTGAACACTCAAATCCTAACTTGTAGCCATGGATGCACACCCGCCATGCAGTAATGGGAGTGAATTTTCTCTTAGCATGCACGTATGGGCTAATGTGGAGCACACTGTGAATTCATCTCTTCCCATTGGCTGTAAGAAAAGGAGGGTGGAAAAGAGTGGCAATTTTTGCTAGCACTAGTCTTCATCTGCCTTCTTAATTAGTCCTGCTGCGTGACTGAGACTCCACATAGACTGTCATGCCACAGTGAAGACTTATATATTATAATATAGTAATTATATTATTTAGCCTCACGCTTTCCTTTATGAATGGCTGGTTCCATCTTGCATGCTGCAAGCATTTGTATTTGGCAAATTTGTGACTCTTGCTTATGATTGATACTTGGTTCAGCAGGGTTGGCCCATTCTGTTTTCCAGTCCCTCCAAGTGACACAGCCATGATCACGTGCAATAACAAAGTTGAAGAGGAAGCAGTTACTGAAAACAAATAATTTCTTTAACAATACTTTTTAATACCTTTTTATACCATATACTTTCAGGATTCAAGATCCTGGTGGGGAGGGACTCTATTAAAAAAATTGAATTGAATTTTTGAAGCTGAGGCTTTATTTCTAAAGTTCAGGTGTTCTTGCCAGGGTTATTAGATGTGGTTTTCTGTCTATGTCCTCTTTACTCCATCAATTACGGTGGTCTCAAATAATAATGAAATATCTAAATATCGGTATTATTTCTGTTTTTTACCTACCTCACTTTTGGCATTGAAATGAGTAAGTCATATTTTATGGGTCCATTTTTTATATTGAGGGCAGAGATTTTTGTTTTTATCTAGCAACTTGTGGTATGTAATGTCAGATTCACACAGTCTCACACACTCATTGTTCAAATGCTATTGTCCAGTCTCTGAGAGAATCTCTTCCATAAGCTTTGACATTTGTCTTTTTAGAACACGCGAGGGTCTTCATGACTGAGTACACTGTTTCATAAATCTATGAAACAACACTGATCAGAAACTCACTATTAACACCCTGTCATCAGAACTGGCTAAATAAAGGTTTCGACCTAAGCAATATTCTTATACAATCAGTGAATTATTTATTTCACTGGTTTCAGAAAGCCAAATTTAGTCCACATGACCGCCATTCACACATATACATGTATGTTAGCATGGGATTTGTGTTTTTATTTTAAATTAATTTTTCTCTTACTAGGAGAAAAACAGGACATTGCATATCATCTTCTCAAAACCCAGAGAGAGGGAAGAGAGCGAGCTCCAGTTCGTATAGGTAACACTGAGAGAATCTTCTTCAGAGTATTGTAGGTTTCTGTCCTTTTTCATTTATCTTTAAACTAGTTATTAATTTTCTGATTCTCCAGATTCCATGGGATGATATGTGGAGCTGCGTTTTATTGCATCTGTAACAGTATGATACAAAAGGGTGAGAGTTGTCAATTCAGTGTTAATACTCTTCCTTCATTCTGCTCCCAAATCTGTGCTTTCCTCTCCTTTTTTCAAGCTATTAAAATTGCACTACTCTTCTATTACTTGCTTGTATCTTCAACATACCATCCATCTACTAGAAATGAGATACTAATGTGGTATAAAAGAGAAGATTTAATCTTATCAGCAAGTCATACACAAGTCTAAGTTGCTAAATCATGTGTTCTTATCATGTTCTTATAGGAGTTATCCTCTGTCCATTTTTAAGCATAAAATTCAGTAAAATGTCTAAAACGAAGAAAGAAAATTGAATACTCTAAAATTATCACTATCTGCCTGTAGAAGCATAAATCAATATCAAATTTCAGTTAATTTGTTTTAAATAACATTTTAAAGGTGAAAATGTGACTTTAAAACACTATAAGATTTTACCTCTTTCCCCATCTTTGTAAAATCTCCTACATAAGATATTTCATTGTCTTTAGTTTGATATCTTTAGTTTGGTTTGTTTCTTTAGTTTAATCTTTCACTTTAGAATATCCTTTAAAAATAAATCTATTTAATTTTAATGCTAGTATATTATCTTTCAGTCTGCTCCAAATTAATCTCCTATGAATGTTCCAGTCCATGTAAAATTTCAAAACTTTTGGTTTGATTCTGAATAAAAAAACAAATTTTAAAAGATACAGCAGATTATTGCAGGTACTACCAGGTATCCACGCAGTGTCTGTAGTGACTGACTCACTTATTTAACCCACAGAGGAGAAAGCAACAGACTCCTCCATTCCTACAGTGTCTCCACCTGTGCAGTATACTTCAGGCACCTGCATTTAAAGACAAAAATCATTTTAGAGGAACCTTATGTTTGTTCTTTATCGTTTCAATGTGCTTTTTCCAAAGAAAGGAATGAACTGATTTTATATGTGTTATAAGGATGAAAAACAGAAAAAGTGTTTGTGTGCATCTGTATGAGATATAGAAGACTGAATAATAAATGAATATGTATGCAACACTGTACGGTGACATCTGATTGATATTTCTGCCAATTAATTCCAAGTGAGTGGTACAGTGTTCCACATCATGGGTTACCAATGCACACACTCTTCCATGGGCATAACATTTTGTTCATACAAATCCCATTTGCTACGTGTATCTACCAGCTGAGATTCAGTAAAGACTACTACTTAAATTCTTTACTTTTGCTGGTTAGTGGGCCTTGCCCACCTAAGGACAGAGGACTCACACAGTGCTCTGTATTGGGCTTTACTCACCTAAGGACAGAGGAGTCACACAGTGCTCCATATTTTTTGTTGTAATTGTATATATAAAAGCCCCTTGTTAACAAGAACCGTTTCATTTCCTCTTTGTAAGACAACACACAGCTTTCACTGAAGCAAAAAATAATTGCTTCAGGGGCCTGATCCTGCAAATGTTGAAATTCTCCTGGGATGAGTTCAGTGCTTGTCATTCCCCTTTAGCACCTATCAAGGTCAGTTGGTAACATAGTCGAGGAACACTGAGCGTTGTTTTCCAAAAAGGAAAAGAATGATGTTACTTACCAGATCCCTCACAATGGATGATATTGCTTAATATGATATCCATTCCAACTGCTGAGAGAATTTAGGTAGGCAGAATGCAATTTCTCAAATTGGAATTTGGCCAAGACACTGGGGATATACTCTTGTTACAAGGGCAATGACATATTTAATCCTGGCTGAAGACAACAATCCTTTGTAATAGCTGTTTCCTAACATTTTTTTTCCAACACTGTTTTTGAAAACACTCATCAGTAGTGCCACAATTAAAAAAACCATCAAAATAAAAATCAACATAAAAGGACATTTATAATTTCGCAGCTTAGTTATACGAATATATGTTTCTTACAGCACTCTAATAGTGTTTTGTCCCCTACAAGATTGTGAGGCAGTTGTTATTCAGTAAACTGAAGCTCAGAATTTCCACTTTGTAGGAAATAATATTTCCAGTATATTTTCTTTTCTAGAATAAAGTAAGATGATACACAGAACCGCTTAATGGAATAAGACCCTCAAGGAAAATATAGTTTCCCAGGTATCTGTTTCAAAACAAAAAATTAGTGTTCTTAAGTCAAATGTAACATTTTGGTTTCATGATGGAAACAGACAAATACCGTGTTCAGAGCATTCTCTGTTTCTGCAGAGCTGTATGAGAATAAAACATCTGAGTCTCTTGTATTTCCCTTTTTTCCTGTTTTTTTGAGTTTTTGCTGAGCAATATCTGTGAAAACAGATTTTTATTTTTTCACGCTGGCACAAGTGTTCTAACTTGGGTTGGCTCAGCTGTAGCCTATGAGCTCCAGGTTTCTCCTAAGCAGCCTCAGACATGGCTCCAGCATGATCTGTTTTACTTTAGGCTTGGACAGGTGCAGAAAGGCTTCACTGTTGCCACAATGGCATTTTCATATAGTTATATCACTTCCATTCCTTCTTTCGTGGTATTTTTGGACACTGAAAACACAATGGGACCTTTCAGGACCCAAGGGGTTTGGGCAGCTGCTTATATCGGTAAAACAAAGATACAAAGGACCAAATACATCAGTGTTCTTCACTGTTTAAGTATTCAATATATCGATGTCCCCTTACAAAGGGCTGTGAGCCAAAAATACAATAAAACCACCACATAATGAATTTCAGTTCTAGTTGAAAAAACAATTGGACAGCTATGATGAATCATCTCCTATAAAAAGAGAAAATACTGTAACTTTTGGGTTGTTTCCAGATGAGACACAGCACTGTAGCTCGGAGAAGGCTGTGAGCTGGAGAGGTATTTTGGGGGGTACTGATGTGTAAATCAGCTCACTGAGCATTGTCCTCTGCTCTGGACTGCTCAGCATTAGAATTGCCGTCCAACAGAACTCTCCAAGCAAAAAGACACATGTAAACAAACCACTGTTATGTTGAACATCTGAGTTTATTCATGGTGGAAATGGGTCTGACAGAACCAAGTCCTGCAGCCTGTGTCCGTCATCCACCTTGACTGAAGGAAACCATCCTGGTGCACTTTTTTCTCTATTTTTTTTTTCTCTCCATAAATGCTGTCTCATTAGCACTGTGGGTAAAGCCTGCAGCTGAAATTGCTTTGTGGTGCCACTTGGTTTGATTACACTGTGACACTTGCAGTTGATTGGATATGAGGAGAGACCTGATCGAGCTATCTTGAGTCCATCTCTGCTGCTGTTTGATCTAGGTGATACTACTATGGAAGTGGAATAAACCTGGAGAATCTAATCAGCAGAAGTCACAGTGTAGAGGCACGTGGGTTTACTCAGATATTCTTGCCTCTGAACCTGGACATGGGGCACTAATGATGGACAGTAAACAACATGTAGTCTCTGAGTGCTTCTTATCCTTGTCTGAGTGGACAAGCTTGATATTTTCTGTCACTTCACATGTGTGCAATTCAGAAGCAATTCCAGTAAAGCCAAATAGATAAGCTTTTAAGTGCTGAAGTCAGTGTAAAACTGGTTAAAGGAAGGAAATATAAAATCTGTAACTCTATACTGTGCCTAAAAAATCATACATACACAGATTTACTACTTTTTGACAAGGTAATGCTAATGCAAAGGGATGATATTGCATTTTTAAGTTAAACTTCTCTTTTACATAAGCCATTAACTTATATAAGCTTATCAACCTGACTTCTTTTGAACTGTTTGAACATTGGAATTATCTTCTGTAAGAAATTTTGAAATTCCTTGCTTTTCTGAACTGACTTGGAAAAAATCAAAATATTAAGTTTATTGAAAAAAAAAAGTTAAAAAGCCCTTATGACTCAGAAATCTTTGGATGAAAAAGTCTTTTTTTTTTTCAACCAGAGTGAATTTGTTGTGTTAAACTGGACCTTCAGAAAAGTTACACGTTGACTCTCCCAAAAGTAAAGTAGAAGAATTATACTGAATATTGTAGGAATACTATGTTTTGGTAAAATATCTGCAGGTGGGAAAATAATATTGATCTCTGAAACTTATAATTCTCCAGCATCTTTATTAATACACACTTTTAATAATGCTGAATTCATCCCATAGTTGTTAGAAACACTGTGAAGATAGGAAATAATGCTCCTAAGACAGCTTAGCACTATTATACACACATAATTACTAATACACACATTAAGTATTAAAACATCCAATTAAAATAATCTGTTTAGAGTAGCTCAGTAAATAAATGGGAATTCTGGAATTAGAAACTCTAGAAATACTAGTTCCCAAATGAATTTCCATGATTTCTATCTGTGTGTGTATGTGTGTGTGTGTGTGTGTGTGCAGACACGTATGTGAGTTTTTGCACAAATGATGAGATCTACCAGCTATAGGTATGTAAATAAAACCTAGCAGAAAAGGTTCATGCATGAATGGAACATACTTGCCAGTTCAACACCCTTGCTATCTTTTCTTTGTTTCAATATAGATTATTAAATCTCTGCCAAACAAAGATAGATGGTTTTGTTTGGATGTCTAACTATTTGGAAAAGAGGGTGAAACAAGGAGTTGAAAATGAAGTGGAAAGGGGTTCAGAAAATTAATGTAGGCAGTATTTGATACAACTTTCCTTGCACCCTCAATCTTTGTACTACTTAAAATAATTTGTAATTGTGTATCAGTTACAGAAATGGAAATCAAAAGGAAACCTAAGAACTCAATATACATAGTAATCACTTCTGAATCATAGAGCTACCTTTGAATTTGATATGTAATGATGGACGGATGAATAATTATATTTTCTGGCCTAAAGGGACACATTTTCCTCCCCAGTTATATATAGAGCTTATTCCATATGTTTTTGTTCTGAAGTTCATTAAGAATTTAATTATTCAATAAATATTTTAAATAAAATTAAAGACTCATTTATTTAGAATTCTACCAAAACAAGTGGCTATCTACACACATCTAACTGGTATATAGCAATCCATGCAGGAAAAAATATATGAGAAAATCTGTTAAGTCATGTTACTATTATATTCCTCTTGTGCCTTCTGGTTATGCAATAAGTCAGTTTTCAAAAGTTCAGCAAGGTCTATTCTGCTACTGGGTGCTACTAACTGTTCAATATTGGTGTTAGTTTTCTTTTTGGAGTAGTAACAATTTTAAAATTCTGTAAAATACTAGGAATTACTTACATCTGAATTATATTTGTGTATTTGACCAGTAGTTACGAGATCAACTTCTCTTCTGCTTTTTACAATGTTGCTTTAAGATTTATTTGGAATTATATCCTCATTAAAAAGTTTCATCTTGTTGATGCAGCAGCACTTCCTATAGTGAAGATTAAGTTTATTTTCTGTTTACTTTCTCAGGATATTTTTAGCGGCGAAAGATACCTCTCGTCAGCTAAGGAAAAGTTATCCTGCAAGATAATAAAAGAAATAAAAATGTATAATGCTAAGACCTTGTAAGTGCCTCAGAAATGCCCAGCTATTACTTCTGTGAGTGAAAAAGAACCTGCGCTTAACAACCTGCTCAAGTCAGGAAACCTATTGAGTGTTGCACTAAGTTCTGATTTGAAAAGGCATTGATCAGGCTCAGTGCTAATTCTTTCACTGTGTTTTATGGGAGTGGGATAAGTTCTCTTCTCATCGAACTGGTGGTAGCTTTGCCATTGATTTCATTTGGAGTAATAGCATCAGTCCAAGTGTCTGTTACAGGACAATAAAGTACAGTTTATTTAAGTGCATGAGAGGATTTTACGAGACAGCAAAGCACATGGTCTGTGGAGAGTAGCAGCAGCAAATAAACTAGACAAGTAAGACAAACAGTTACAGGCTTCATTCTTTGCAGCCCACCATTTTTCTGTATCTGTTGGTTACAATCCTGGTTCTTTAATCTTTTCAGCTGTTAACTCCCTATACTAGTAGTTCTTCATTTGATCCATATTCTTTATCTAAATCACAGAATCACAGAATCACAGAATGTTAGAGCTCGAAAGGGAGGTCAAAAGATCATCTAGTCCAATCCCCCCTGCCAAAGCAAGATCACCTACAGTAGGTCACACATGAATGTGTCCAGGAGGGTTTTGAATGTCTTCAGAGAAGGAGACTCCACAACCTCCCTGGGCAGCTGTAGTGAACTGATTAGAGGATTTTGCCTTAAACATTTCTTGTCATTTTTTACAACCCTCCCAGAAAAACAAGACCAGTTTCTGTCCCTATGTGGCAAACTGATGGAATGTTGTAGAGGGGAAATCTGATAGGGCTGTAAATGCCTCAGACAGCCCTGGTGCCCGAATGTGGATAGGGATTAGAAGATCTTGCAGGGGCAGGAAGACCTTATCTCTAGCACATCTTTCAAAGAGATAGGGCAATTCGCACATCTTAATGAGAATTACTGGGAACAATGAAGTGCCTTGATTCCCTACCTGACATTCTACATGTCCACAGATAGAAAATGGTGTATAAATTGAGGCAAGGTAAAGCAAAGAAGGCTACAAGAATAAACAGAAGAAAAGAAGGAAGAAGACAACGACGGATGCATCCTGAACTCTACTGTGGGTGGACCAACGCAGGAACCCAGAGTGGTGATCTCCCTCTCTCTCCCTCTCTCTCTCTCTCTCTCTCTCCTTTTTCTTCACTAAGTAGTGCAAAGTCTATCATAGTGTTTATTTAGTTTTATGCCTAAATTTCTTTGTTGGGATGGTTAAGTGTAATATTGTCTGTCTTAATATTGTGTTTAGACGTCCTTATTATTTCTTAGTATTCTTATTAAGTTGTTGTAATTCTTTGCTTATTTAGCCTTTTTCCTGGCTTTTTGTTATATTATCTGCCCTATTGTGCTTTTAAATTAGAATCAGTTGTTGTGAGTCTGGTCTATACATGGTGATAAATGAATAAATGTTTGTGTATGGGCCTTGAGACTTGCCTCACCATTGTCCATATCATTGGTGTACTACGAATCTGAAAGGCACTTATCCCTCTATCCTGGGTGGGATGTGACAGCAGCCTGTTCCAGTGTTCTGTTGCCCTCAACCTAATGTTGAGGTACTATACTCCAGCTTGTATCCGTTGCCCCTTGTCCTGTCATGGGACATCACTGAGAAGAGTCTGTTTCCTTCCTCCTGACACTCATCTTTTACATATTTATAAATATTTATGAGGTCACCCTTCAGCCTCCTCTTCTCCAAGCTAAAGAGACCCAGTTCCTTCAGCTTCTCCTCTTACGGGAGGAGACTCCATCATCTTTGTGGCTATGCT
>NW_009722144.1:0-11352 GCF_000703405.1 Apaloderma vittatum | reverse complement strand
TCTTGAGCTGAGGGGCCCAGAACTGGACACAATATTCCAGATGTGGCCTCACCAGGGCAGAGCAGAGGGGCAGGAGGACCTCTCTTGACCTAATAGCTACTCCCCTTCTAACACACCCCAGGATGCCATTGGCCTTCTTGGCCACAAGGGCACATTGCTGGCTCATGGTCATCCCATTGTCCGCCAGAATCCCAGGTCCCTTGACCTTAGGCTGCTCTCCAGCAGGTCAGTCCCCAACCTATACTGGCATATGGTGTTGTTCTTTCTCAGGTGCAAAACTCTGCACTCCTCCTTGTTGTATTTCATAACATTTCTCCCTGCCCAAATCTTCAGCCTGTCTAGGTCTCTCTGAATGGCAGCACAGCCTGCTGGTGTGTCATCAGCTGACAGTGCACTGAGTTTTCTAAATTACCTGGCCACTCTCATAGGAGTGCTCCATCTCTGCCCTCCATTATTTAAAAAAAAATTCAATATACTGATTTTCTGTATGAAACAATCCTATATAATTGTGTTAAGTTTCTTTTCAATTATGTACCAGCTCTTCTGCTTTGTTATTCCCTTAGGAAGATCCCTAGGGCTTGATTTAAAGTTGCCTTAACTTTTCAGGAACTTGCATTATTACTAAACTGCACTTTCTTTCCTTTCATTTTTTTTTGTGGGTCAGTGGCAAGAGTGTGCATTGAATTTTGGTTGTTGTTCATAATTTGATATATTAAATTTAAAACTGTAGAAGTTGAGTAGCTTTATAATTTTTCTCACTCTCTTAAAAAAAAAAAATTGTTAACAGACATAATGCTTGAAAATAAACAAATAATAAACCCACTACAAAATTATTAATAATAAATCTAAATAAATAAGATCTCATCTTGGTCAATCTTCAGTTGAAAGGAAGCAGAACAGTACAGTATAGCGTAAGATGTAGACTTTTCTAATGGCATCATAGAAACTGGAAATAGACACTGATGTGTAAGAAATACATATTATTTTCCCTAAAATATATTTGGTTTATTGAAATATCTTTAATAGGCATTGCACATGTACCTACCTTTCAAGAAATTCTGAAAAAAAAAGGTATAGAAATTCTCAAAATTTTCTCTCTTGATGAGATAACAATTCATTTTCTAGGGAAGTTAAATTTATGTGATCACTAACAATGAAAAAAAATGGTAAACTTAGTATTAGAGATTAGGTTTTTTGTCTTGGTCTTTCCTAGTTATAATTTGCATTTGCTGTCCTACAGCTTCTGGATTTTATTTTTTTTTGTTATATTTGCTGTGGAAGCTCCATCCCTGGAAGTGTTCAAGGCCAGGTTGGATGGGGTTTTGAGCAACATGTGTCCCTGCCCATGGCAGGGAGCTTGGAACTAGGTGATATTTAAGGTTCCTTCTAATTCAAACAATTTGATGATTATGTAATTCCCTGATTAATTCAGGTAATTCTTCATTATTGGAACTTGTACTCCTAATGAAGTTGTTCATTGTAATTCTTTCGTCATTCTTGTTTTCAATTTTACCCACCTCATCCTTTTTTGAAACATGCATTTGGTTTTGTCCTCAGCAATGCCTGAGAGATTTTTTGGTGCTTCCTAGGAAAAAAAAAACCAAAACTTAAAATCCACGAAAGGATGACTGTTATATTACTATTATATTTTTTACAAGTTTTTTCTTATACTGCCCCATAAATTGTTTTCCGTAACGATAGTACAAAGTATTAAGAACGAGGGAAAATACCGTTTGGTAGATCGTCTCATGCAGTGCTTCCAGTGTCATATAGACAGTGATGGAATCGTAAGGGGAGCACTACTGGGTGGTGTTGGTGGAAATATGAACAGATATGGGTAATTAACTGTAATAGCAGTAACAGAATTATTTTCAGCCTACATATTTGTTTCAAATATGGCTCAATGTTTATGTTCTTTGTTGCTGCTGAAATCTTTAAATTATATTCTGTAAAAGATCTTAACAAAGCTACAGTTCATTAAGCTGATTTGCCTTCGCTCATGATGAGATATCAGCTGAGTTCATTCTCAAAATCTTTGAGCCAAAATTATGAAATAATTTCACAAAATCATATATGTTTCTTTGAATCCAGGAAGTAGAGAACTGTGACTAAAGCTCTGGTAGTATTGCAACAGAATAATTTTAATATGTCTCATTCATGCAGCAGTAAAGCAATGGTGGAAAACTTAAAAGCTCTAGGAAATACAGATAGCAGTTTTAAGAAAGATCCATTTGAACTAGACAACCTGTACAGGATGAAATCAGCTGTGTGTGCACTTTGGAAATGGACACAAGCTACAAAAATGGCTTTGCCAAAAATATCTTAGCCTCTCCCCTATCTTTTGGACAATGAGTTTGAGAAGACCAGAGATCCATTGCTCTGTCTTAATAAGGTGTGGGGTAACATAACACTAAAGCTGTTTGCAGTGATCTAGCAGGAGCTCCCTGAAGAACTCTGGGAGAACAGTACTCAAGTGGTTGTGTACCTTGTAGTACCTTTGAGCATGTTAAAATATAGGACGTTTTAGTAATACATTGAAGGAGCTGGTGAATTGAACGAAGTGTACGGACATAAATCAGTGTTCTGTAATCTTCTTTTCAGAATAACAAAGAAGGTCATGAGCAATTGCACTTCAGTGTCTTGATGTGTTTATTAGGTTCTCTTTCTAACTAAAATTCTTAGAAGGAATCATGAGATATAATCACCACAGAGGAAAATCGTTTGAATGCACACAGTGATAGATATTCCTTATCTTACATGCCAACAAAACTATTTTCCTGTTGTAACAAAGAGCCTGTTGAAGCAACTGTCCAAAAATGAATCAAGATGAGCCAGAAATGAAATTAATATGAAGGGGGAAATACTAAAAAGGATTAGAAAAATTTATAATATTCCCTTCAACACAGGGAGTCTTTCTATAATCAAGAACATTCTTAACCTTGAGGGTATCCTTTTTTGTTTCTGGTTTCTACTGTACTTGCTTCATTTAGCGACTGGCCAAAAGTCTTCATCTTGGTTAATTATTGGTGAATCTCAGACATGGTAGTCATATAAAGGATTGTGGTAACTGGAGAACTGCAGCTGGATCCAGATGTGGCAGTCCACCTACTGAGCACGAAAAAAACCCAAGAGAGTATTAACCAAGTGCTTCATTCTCTGCAGTGTCTTCATAATTGATCTCAATCAAGATCATCTCCCAAAGGTTTCAGAACTGGAATGTACTTGTAGCTGTAAAATAAAAAAATTATTGAAAAAAGTAAGTGTTCTTAACTTTAAAAGAATCAGTGGGAATAATGTGTGAAACTGTATCTGAATTTCTTAATATTACAAAGTCCATGTATCAATGCTTAGACTGATATTTAAACAGCTCGTCATTTGGAAATCCCTGAATGTAATGCTTCCATATTGGGACTGATTTTAAAAAAAACCCTTGACATTAACAGTGTAGAAGTTCAGAATGCATTGGTTTCACTAGGTTTTTAAATATCGTTGCTTAAATAATGCATGTGCAATAACAATCTAAATTTTCTCTGTGGATCATTTTACTAGGTTAGAACCAAAATAACTTGTCAATATTTATGGTATTCATGCGTATCATGAAGAAATTTTTTAACTGTTATTGTCCATTCTGACAATAAAAACAAAATCAAGTCTAAAAATGCTACAAATTGTTTTTCTTATTATGGAACTTCTCCTTCTCAATATATTCTAGTTTTTTCTTTATTATATTTAAGGCAAAAGCAATAAAAAGCAATTGTTTTCAAGAAAGATGTGACTTACTTATATACATTCCTTCAAAATTGTATTCATGAAAACTATGCCCAAGAGATGATTTTAAAAGCTACTATCATTACATAATTTCAAGAAACACACATCCTCAGTTAGCTTAAATCCTGTGCGGCTTGCAGATATTTACTTGATTTAACTTTACTGCTAATATACTTAAATGAGCTGTGTGTATGTGCGTGCACGTGTACGCACGTGAAATATTTGCTACTAATGAACGGGGACTTTTCTACTGCAACACTTGATTATAGAGAGCAATTATGCAAAGAGCGTATGAGAAATATTTTATACTTTTAACATGAATATATAGTAAACTGAAGGGAAAACTTTTTCCCTGTTCTTGGTATTTTGAGGGATTCCTGAACTAGATAAATGGACAAATTATGAAGGAAGAAATGACAAGGGAAGATTTCAAGATAAGAGTGTTACTTATTTGCATAGTGACTAGACACTGCTTTTTCTCCAGGTGTGTAAACAGTATATTGGAAAGGACTAGCCTTTTATAGAATCTATTGATTAACATAGATGTCTGATACAATTTTAAAAATTGCCTATATATTTGACTCTCAGTGTTTGTAGTTGCAGCAGGTGCCTGAATTTCTTCTGAGAATCCTGAACATTGCGTGCTAGTGCTTTTAAAATCTGTCATGGGATAAAAAATTTTGCATACATTTCTTCATATGAGAAAATTATGTGAGTAGGTCCTATTAGTCTTATCAGATCTGGGTCCTAGATTTTCAGGTATAGTACATTTAATAAAGTGAGATAATACAAATTTTGCATTGAAAATTAGAGACTGAGTTGAGAGATTTTCCTTGTACATAACTGTATTAATTGACCAGACAGAAAGTAAACAAGAAAAAGGCATCTTTGTTATCTACTATGATATGAATTTTAACACCCACTGTGAAAAATTAACAAATATGTTATAATAATTTATAATAAACAATTACAGAGTCTTCAGTTTTGGCCGGTTACTATTTGGTCTAATAAATAAGTTACATTAAGGTTTGGATTAATCTTAATACATGCAGACATGTGCAGTATTGACATCTGTGGCTGAGTTAGTGTTTGTATGCGGCCTTTAAAATCTGTAGAGATATGGACAAAATATCTTTCTAGATCTGAGGTTGTAATTAATTTAATACTGAATAGACTTCTAAAAAAAGACTCTAGAATATTTCTGCCTATTTCTCTTCACTGACTACAAAGGGACATCTATGTGACAAGGTTAGAAAAAACGTCTGGAAATGACAATTGAATGTATCACCTGACAGCAGTGGACTACG
The DNA here is from genome assembly GCF_000703405.1 of Apaloderma vittatum. Classification (NCBI taxonomy): domain Eukaryota; kingdom Metazoa; phylum Chordata; class Aves; order Trogoniformes; family Trogonidae; genus Apaloderma; species Apaloderma vittatum. Next base: position 6,277 of record NW_009722144.1, on the reverse strand, counting down.
TTGCCCTAAAATAAGTCTGACATGCATAATTACCAGCACTTCATGGAAGCTGTCACTGTACCATTTCTTTGCCTCCTTGGCGCATATCACTTCCAGGGTAAAATGGGACTGGACTGTTTTATTTTTGGTAATTTTCCTATAGAAACTCCTTGTAGCTGAGCTTCCGATGATGTGAGAATGAACTCAATTTGTTAATTTTTATTTTTTAGAAATAACGGAGAATTCAGGAATAAGGAGAATTTATTATGATGTTGTATTTCAGAGATTGCTTTTATAAATCCAAATACTAACATATGGGTTTAAAATACTGTATTTCATGTTTTCTCTTTTATCTTAAAGGATACCCTTGCCAGGCAAGACAAATCACTCACTTCCATATCCCAGTCAATTACATCAAGAACTGCTGGAGACTTTCACTTCTGAAGAATTAACTTTTTGGCTACGAGAGCTCTCAAAAGTGACAAATTGCCTAACATGTAACTTGAAAGATCATGTGGGAAAGTGAAATTTAGTGCTATTTATGATTTCCTCCCTGGAAAGAATTGATTTTATTTCATGGCTGTAAAAGCTGAACTGTACAGCATGTGTTCCAGGTTCAGCATTCACCACATGCTCTTGCTGTTAGCTCTAAGGGTAGCACTGGGACTTGAAGATTATATTTTTGTGGATTAGTCCTACTTTTTCCCTGGTTCTAGATTAGACTAAGGATAAATAAATAACCCAAGTAAGGGAGATTATATCATTCCTCTGTGGTTCGTGATGGGATTTCTAAAGGAAGATACTTCAGACCTCATGTTCTTTAGGGCAGGACCAGCGTCCTTTCAGGTTTTTCCAGGTACTTCCTATAGTATTGATGGATATTCCAAACACAGTTGAAGTAGTAATCAAGAAAACAACACCATAGGTTACTCGGTTTAGTTAATCACTAAATATCCTAACATAAATAGCGCAAAAAAAAAAACAAACCACAAAAAATGGCCAAATCTGAGAAAATCAAACTCAAACACTCTATCAGAATTAAGCAACTGATATTTAACGTTTCAAAAAAATCCATTACTACACGTTTTTGACTATATACCATCCCTTTTTGGGAGAGAAATACTACAGACTGACCTATCTTCTCTGTTATTTCCCACCAACATCTGATACATTTTCAGAAACAGATTTGATAATGATGGTGATAATGATGACACGATGGTATCTGGAAATAACTCTACTGAAAGCATTCTGAAAAAAAATTCCTCTATTTTGTACATACAGTTGGCATTTTTGTAAATGAAACAAACACCTGCATGCACAAGCAGTTTTAGCTCATGTAAACGCAAAGTTTATGAGTTTGGACATCTGTGTTTGCTAACAGTTGTCACCATAATTTAGAAGGTCTTGGGAAGTGAAGGGTTATGGAATTAATCTTGACATATATTTCTGAAAATTAGGGGGGTTTTTTATGTTGACTGTCTGCTACACATCAGTGTATGCATGTATATTTTATTTAAATGTACAATATATTAAGACAAACTGTTATATTTTATGCATGGATATTATTTTTCTGTTCGTACAGGTCTAAATTCAATAAGGCATTTTAATATTATTTTTTTTTATTACTTGCATATGTTAAATCATTTTCCCAAACAAAGAGAATTTTCTGAATCAGGGCCAGAAAGATACTGTTGTTAGCTATGCAGTTATTTCTTTCTGTCGGTTAATACAATAAAGCTTGTGTATTTCCCTAAGGTCACACAAATGTTATTCTATAAAATCCAATGATTTCATTGGCTGGTTAATTGATTTTCAAGGGAGAATCGAGAAATGACCATCTCATTAACAAGGAAATCCTAGCAGCCAGGATACATTGGTTTGCCCAGAGGGACAGAAAAACACACAGATGGAAAAATAAAAACCAAGCAAACAGAAAATATTGTAGCCAATGGCTCCAATCATTGTTCAAACTTCTCCACCCTGTACTTTAAGGTACTTTTAATATCATCTCTTTTCATTTGCAGTGGCAGGTAAAGCAAATATATAAAATGTTACACTAGCAGAAGAACAGGTTGTTTTGTTTATTAAGTCAAAGTGAAATGTTGATTTACACTAAGAACATAAAGAAAGCAAAGGGGAGATGATTACAGCTTCACTTCGGCTGCTCAGATTCTAATAATCTTCTACATGTAATGAGACTGGGGAACGGAGAAGCCTTTTTCTGACAATGCTGGCAGCAGGATAACTTCTACACGCTATTGATTTTTCTTCATTGATTGTAATCTTCCTCTTCCTGAGCGTCTGTCTCTGCTGCTCTGACATATTGAACACTGAATAGTCCTTGAGTAATTCTTGAACAGTTTGGGATCATTTTTATTTTCACAGGACAGTTGAGACCAATGGAGTGATTTATGTGTACTTTGGAAGGCAAAACAAAACAGTACTGCTCCAGGAATAAACACAGGCACAAAGATTTTATTTTATTTTTTTTAAAAAAAAACAACCTCCCTCTTCCCTCCTTTCCAACATCCCTTTACTTCCACACTCCAATAATTTCATAAGTATCTGCCAAATCATGTAGAGGAGAACAGTAAAGTATAAACAGCTCTCACAGCTGTGATTTCAGCCATGATTGATGATGAAATACCACTGGAGGGATAGCAGGAAAATGAATATTTATTAATGATATAAAGTGCCGCTGGTTTAAAATCCAAAGAGATCCATCATTTTACATCCATGGGATGTATGCATTGAAAGCAGAATGTTCAATAAAAGGAGCCAAATACCTCAGTCAAAACATAAGTAATTCCGGTGGGCTGCTGATTGAATTCCTTTCTTATAGTGAGCTAACCATAGTGGTTTTCATAAAGATTTTATTCTCACTTTAGCTACCATTAGGATTACATGAATAGTAGATCATGTAGACCTAGCCTAGACAAAATTTGCAGTAACAATAACTTTAGCTTATTATAAAAACACATGGCTATGCACAGTTATCATCAATATAACACTAGCATGCAATTTACAATCATTTTCTGTAAAGACTCCACAATTGTTTGATGTGTAACAGTTGGCTTTTTCTGCCATGACTTCATTAGCTTTTATTTTATGAAGCTGATAGGTCAGATAACCTGTAGCACACCGTGACAGGCAGATTTGCATATTCTTTATTCGCAGTAGAATTTTTCTCTGAATGATACTGGTCTTTCAGAAATTAGATAAGGCAATTTCTGGCTTATCTGATATGCAAAAGAGACTTTTTTTTTCATTTGTTTTGCAAACGAAAGAAAAATTACATTAAAAAGTCTTTGTGTCTTTCTTTTTTGAATGTAGGCCCGATTAGGAAGTATTGTCCTGTGTTGATCCTTTTTTTTCCCTCTGATGTTTTTGCAGCCTGTTATATAGGATGAGCTTGTTCAGACAATAAAAAATGTAGCTGCTGTGTTGACAGCAAAGGAGAAATTGACTGATGGAATTCAGCTGCATAATTTAACATACGGCTTTCAAGTCAGGCTGGAAGTTCCAGAATGTTAAACTTTGGCTAATGGATAGTGCTGAGAAAGGCAGGGCTCAGAGGAAGTCTAAAAATGGATCAAAAGCATACTCCTGGCTAAAAATGCAAACAAAACATTTATTTACTTTGGGGAAAGAAAGAAAGAAAAAAATAAACAAACAAGCATCTAATTGATAATGTTGGAATTTGGACAGTAAGAAAAATTGCACATAACACTATCTAGCAAAAGAAGGATCATTAAATTGTATAAAATTAGGAGCAAGTGCCTAGAGAGCAAGTCATATCTCCCTTTTTATCAACATCGCCCTTATGCCAACTCAACAAAGCTTCATCAGCTCAATGGGTTCAGTGTCATTTTATGTGTTCACAGCCCTCATTTAAATCCACTTACACTTCTCACTCTATTTGCTATTGTGTTACATGGGATTTACAGTTGCCTAAATAATGAGCCCAAAGGACAAGGGCAACGAGCGGGTCAAAGAAATGGGAGAAGGGGAAAGAACTTTTTTAGCTAAACCCCTGGAGAATCAGACATCTCTTGCTGCTCTTTGCACAGATGAGCATCTCCCAATGCCAAGATTTGTGAAGAAAGGGCTGGTGCCCCTTTTGGGATCATAGCCAGAGATTCCAGCTTGTTTAAATAGATCTGCTATTTAACGACTTTTTGCCATACAGTCTTATTTCAAAAAGGATTAAAGAGTTAAAAGGTTAAAACGAATAAATTGTTGTAGCACAATAAATTATTGTAAAAGCAAATAAGGCATACACGGTTTTGCTTGTCCTGAGTGCTGAGCCAGCATTTTGCCATCGCTGCCTTCCCAAGGTATTCCCAGTAGTTGCAGTGTGGAGGATAGATTAGAAGTACCTTTTCTTAAAAACAGCCACTCCTGTGTGAAATACAATATAAAGTTAGCACTCATTTCTGGAAGAATAATAACAGTGATCTGTGTTTTCACGTAAGGAGATCAGAACATTTCCTTCGGGCAATCAAAAACATATCGTGAGTGTAGGTGAACTGAAAGACACAGAAATCAGCTAATATTCATAATGACAAGGGTTTGGATTAATTTTGTCTAATGCTAGGGATGGGATCCAGATTCTTCTTTAAACATCTGAGTCTTAGTTCTGCCTATATGGGTATCTGCTGCCACTTGAAACACCCTAGAGTATCCTTTCTGCTTTCCTGCTCCCTATCTGGATAGATATATATCCCTTGGCAGCTCTAATGTCTTTGGATGCCCAGGTGGGGCTCTTGGAGGTAGCTTCATCAGGGAGCTTCAGACCCCAGGGGCATTCCTCCTTGCCAGCCTGATAGCTGCAATGCTGCTGCGGTTCCCTGTGCCTAAGTGGGACTAGTAGATAGGCACATGGACACACTCATACAGAAAATACGAACAGAACAAGCCACACACATGTCAACAGGAAGAGGAAAGCAAGCACATACTGCAACCTGCATAACCATGCTCAACACTCAGGTGTGTGTGAGAAGCAGAGCTGCCCCACTGCTTCGCTCCTCCAGCCAACTGGGGCTGAAGTCTGCTGGTGGGATATAGACACACACAATGTGTGTCTTTTCAGGAGCTGGCCTCAGGCATTTAGCCTACCCAGCAGCTGGTTCCCAAATCACAATGCCCTCCAGTTGCTTATACCTGAACTGAACCCTCAATGCCATAGAGTCATAGAATGGCCTAGGCTGGAAGGGATCTTAGAGATCATTTAATCCAACCTCCCTGTCATGGGCAGGGATGCCTCTCAACTAGATCAGGCACCACATGGGGACCAAATGGGGATCGAACCCGTGACCTTGTTATCAGCACCATGCTCTAACCGACTGAGCTAATCAGCCTCCATGAGTTTCATGGCCAAGATGGCAAGGATAAGGCCCAGTCAGATCAGTGCACCCAGCATCTTTTGGCCCCTATTTTCCTACATTTTTCTTCCCTGATACACCTTGATGTCTCACCTGTTCATCTTTGATCCTTCTCCTATATGCCAAATAATAGGTTCTACACCTTCTCACGGATCCTTAAGTACCCCACAGTAGTTTCTACTCTAACCTTCCCTTGCCTCTTCGCTTGCCTCCCATACTCAGTCCTGTAGTCCTGCAGTCAAATATCTGTTTTAGTATGCAAAACACTTAGGGGGAGGTCATGAGTCATCATGAGTTCAGACTAGGGAGAACCAATGGAGTCAAGGGTGTTGACACTTAGCTAACTTTTAGGCCTTTAAAGGTATTTAAAATAAATTCTATCAAAGGGGTCAATTGTATATAGGGGACTGGAACACTGGACTGTATTGGGTCTGGCTGGGATGGTCTAAAAGTTCCCCACAGCAGCTCTCGCAGCACTGGGCTTTGTATCTGTAGTGAGAACGAAGCTAATAACACATCAGTATTTTGGCTGCTGCTGAGTAGTGCTGGCACAGCATCCAGGCTGTCTCTCCATCATCCCTCTGCCCATCCCCAAAAGGCCAGAAAGCTGGGGTGAGCAAAGGTTTGAGAAGGGACAGCTGAACCAAACTGACCAAAGGAATATTCCATGCCATATGATGTCTGCTCAGCAACAAAAGCTAAGAAAAAAGGGAAAGGTGGAGGAAGGATTTATTATTAATATGATGGCCAGCTGAGTTTAGCCCACCACAAGGACAAATGATCTCGGTTCAAGTCACTTGGTATGACAATTATTTGACAACTGATGAAAGACCGTCACCAGTGTTTCTGGATGTTGGATCAGGCATTGTCTTGTCAATATAAGAGGAAGGAAGGAAGGAAGGGAGAGAGGGAGG
>NW_009722143.1:47810-48239 GCF_000703405.1 Apaloderma vittatum | reverse complement strand
AAATACAAGCTAGGCACTGAGTGGGTTGAAAGTAGCCTTGAAGAGACAGATTCAGGGGTGTTGATAGATGAGAAGCTCAACATAAGCCAGCAGTGCACTCATGCAGCCCAGAAGGCCAACCGCATCCTGGGACGTATCAAGAGAAGTGTGGCCAGCAGGTCAAGAGAAGTGATTCTTCCCCTCTGCTCTTATGAGATCTCACCTCAAATACTGCATCCAGTTCTGGTGTCCACACCATAAGAGGGACACAGATCTGTTTAACAAACCTGATCTCCCTCTATGACAGGGTGATGCACTGGTTGGCTGAATGAAAGGCTGTGGATGTTGTCTACTTTGACTTTAGTGAGGCATTCAACACGGTTGTCCACAGCATTCTCCTAGAGAAACTGAATGCTCTTGGCTTGGATGGGCATAAGCTTTGCTGGGTGG